>NW_008336391.1:595533-612914 GCF_000622305.1 Nannospalax galili
GTTCCATGGGCACCAGAGTTTGGTGAATATATGCTCATGATTGTAATATCTTCTTGATTGATTGTTCCTTTGATCAAAATGAAGTGACCTTCTTTATCTCTTCTGATTAGTTTTAGTTTAAGTCTATTTTTGTCAGATATTAGAATTGCAATGCCTGCTTTTTTTCTTAGTACCATTTGTTATATATTTTTTCCATCCTTTCACCTTAAGTTAGTGCCTGTCCTTGAAAGTGAGATGAGTTTCTTGCAGACAACAAAAAGATGGGTATTGTTTCTTATCCCATTCATCTAGTCTGTGTTTTTTGACTGGAGAATTCAGTCCATTGATATTTAAAGTTATTAATGAAAGATGTGTATTGATTCCTGTCATTTTCATTTCTGTTCACATTCGTGGTGTAACTGTGAATTTCCATAATCACACCTTCATTAAGTTTCTTTCCCCAACCCCTTGGGTATAGTTGTTCCTTTCTTCACCTATTTGTATTGCTTCAAGAACTCTCTGAAGGGCTGGTTTTGTGGACATGAATTCTTTCAGCCTATTTATATCATGGAAGATTTTTTTCCCCTTTTGACTATAATAGACATTTTGTCTGGGTAAAGTAATCTGGGTTGGCATTTGTGGTCATTTAGAACCGGGAATAGTTTGGTCCAGGCTGTTCTGGCTTTCATAGTTTGCACTGAAAATTCAGCTCTAATTCTGATGGGTTTTCCTTTATATGTGACTTGTTTTTCTTTTGTAGCTTTCAGTATTCTCTCTTTGTTCTGTACATTTAGTGTTTTTACTATGATTTGTCGTGGAGAGTTTCTTTTCTGCTCTTATCTGGTGTTGTATATACTTCTTGTATTTGTATGGGCATGTCTTTCTTTAGTTTTGGGAAATTTTCTTCTACAATCCTGTTGAAGATCTGGTTCATACCATTATCCTGAGATACTTCTTCCTGTATGCCTATGATTTGTAAGTTTGGTCTTTTTATGGTGTTATACAATTCCTACATATTCCATTCTTGTGTTTTCTTAAATTTTTCGTAATTTTTGCTTGAGTGGTCTAATTTGTCCACTTTATCTTCCCATCTTGATATTCTGTTTTTCATTTCATTCATCTTATTGGAGAGGCTTTCTCCTGTCATTTCTAATTGGCTTACTGAGTGTTTTACTTCCTTCTTCATTTCAGCCTGAGCATTATTCAATATTTCTAACTCTTTTCTGAATTCATTCAGAAATTTATCCCTATCTTCTTTCAGTCCTTTGATTTCTTTTTTTGTGTATTCTTTAAAAATTCACTGAATTCTTTTTTCATGTTTATAATTGTTCTTTTGAGTTCCATGATCTGTGTTATCTCTAGGGGGTTATCACTGTACTCCTCTAGAGTACTGTTGGTACTTGGTGGGTATATATTATTTTGTTTTTTTCATGTTATTATTTTTTCTCTGTGACTTTGACATGTGGATTTTTTTTGTAGATTCTGATTCTTGTATGAGACTCAAGCCTTCCTTTATTGATTTAGGTCTGCTTCTTTTTGTAGACTTTATGTGCCTTTGTGGTTTACTCATTGGACATGAAAAGCTGGTTGGTCTAGGCTTCAGGTTCTCTCTTTTTATTTTATATTGGAGTGGCAAATTGCTTTCTTCTTGCTGCTCAGAAGTTCCCACAGAGGCCTAAGTCAGATGAGGAATCAGATACTCTCAGGATTTCTCCTAAGGTCTGGATCCCTCCAGGAAAGATGCTGGCCTCAGGAATTTGAGGGCTGAGCTGGCCTGGCCTGGGAGCAGGGCCCAGGAAAGATGCTGGCCCCAGGAAGCCAGTGGCTGTACCACCCAGGAATGCAAAGGGAGGTGGGGGCGGGAACAGGCCCAGAGGCATCATGGGTACCACAGGGAGGAATTGGGTTGGTGTGGATGCAAAGGATCAGGAAGCAGTGGGGATTCTGGGCCAAAAGGTCAGTCCAGGGGTCTGGGGTGCCAAGACAAGAAATGGGCCAACACCCAGGCTAGGAGGAGAGATGGGGTTGGGCAGCTGGGAGAGTGAATGAGGCTCGGGGAGTCAATGCATTGCCGAACTTACCCAGGAAAGATGCTGACCTCAGGAAGCTGGTGGCTGTGCTGCCCAGGGATACAAAGGGCTGATGGGGACATATTACTTGGGTTTTTCCATATTATTTTTTCATTGTGATTTTGGCATGTGGACTTCTTTTGTTGTTTGTGACTCTGGTGTGAGACTCAGCCTTCCTTTGTTGAGCTGACTTTGTTCCTGTTTGTGTACTTGATGGACCTTGGTTGTTTTCTTATTGGGAATGAAAAGATTCTTGGATTAGCCTTCAGCTTCTCATTTTTGATTTCATATTGGAGGGACCAGATGGCTCTATTCCAGATGCTCAGGAGTTCTGGTAGAGGCCCAAGTCAGGTGAGAATCAGATGTTCTCAGACTTCGTCCTAAGGTCTGGGTGCCTCTAGCCAAGACACAGCACAATTTGGGAAGCTTGTTAGGCAGAGGCTGGATTCAGGTGATCTCAGGCATTCTGCCAGAGTCTGGGCCCCTACTAAAGGGCAGGGAACCCTAGCCCTGCAGCTATTGGGAAGGGCTGCAGATGGTCGCAATGTAGAGGAATGGTCAAGGCATGATTTGGAGGGCTCACCATCACAGGGCGCTCAGAGGGTAGTCTAGAGATCTGGGGTGCTAAGAGCAAAAGGGGCCTATGCCCAAGGTAGGAAGAGAACATGATGTGGGGCTTGCTCACTTTCTTACATCATTCTCTACTTCTCACATCAAAATCTCTTGGCTTGAGAGACAGGCTGTGATATATCTCACAGGTGAATCTCTATAGTTTCTAGGACTTCTGATGCTGTGCTACAAAAGTATTTTATAATAGTGTGTTACCCATCCAAGCATTGTCTATTTGCCTTAATATAGTTCCCAACTAGACTCTAGATTCTCTGATCTTACTGACCTTGACCTGCTTGCTGGTATTGTATCTTCAGCACAGAGCCTGCCACCTTACAGAGGCCCCATCTACACTAGTGAATAGAGAACTGAAGAGCCAAGGTGGAATTAACTTGTCTCTTGTTTATGCTCAAAGATCTTGGCTAAGTATTTTATAAACGTATGGACATAAATGAAGATAGAAAATATGAATCAACAGTATAAATCTGTCTTTGGAAACACAACTCAGTGTAGACCCTATTATGATGTTGTTGCAGTAGACATGTCACTTATCAGGTGGACACTGCCTACCCAGGATTTTTCGGCTGTTTACCTCGCACATGAAATACTTACTTTACAGGACATGTGTGACATGCATACACATCAAGAGGGTTGGAGCTCTGCTTAGCTATAAGATTAATGATGATTAAACTAGACTAGTTGTCATAGCTCATTTGAAAGTTCAGGAATGGTCATATAGTACAATTCTGGACAAGGAAATGTGATGGGAAGGCTGTGGAAAGACCTCTAGGAAAGGACAAAAGGACTTACAGGAGAGGCAACACTTTTCTTCCTCTCCCTTTAGATATGTGCTGTAAGGGCTGGTGCCTAGATGGCAGTGATGATGAGCACAGCCAACACACTGAGAATGGAAGTTTAGAAACACTGGGAAGAAAGTAGGTCATTGCTGATGCTGTTGAGGTGCCGTATCAATCAACCACTGCACTTGTTTTATAGCAACATGCCTTTTTTGGTTTGTTTAAGCCATTTGTTTTTGCTTGTCATTTAAATTTGAATTTTTATTTATAAATTTTTGCTGCTTGATACCTCACCTTCATAAGTAAAGACTAGCTTTGCTAATGTCCATGCACAGATGTGACAGAGAACTTTTTCTCCAGAAATTTTAATGCTTGAGAGCAATAGAAGTTCGCCATAGTATGCAGAAATCCTTTTAGAACTCCAGAATTCCAGCAGACTAATTTAGAGATGTGACAGAGAACTTTTTCTCCAGAAATTTTAATGCTTGAGAGCAATAGAAGTTTGCCATAGTATGCAGAAATCCTTTTAGAACTCCAGAATTCCAGCAGACTAATTTAGAGAGTGGGTAGGGTGCCAGCTGTTTAGGAAGTCCATCCAATGAGCATATTTAAACTGGTTCATATGCATGTAAGCATTAGTAGGTAGACACACCCCCAAACACCCTTTTTAAACCCAAGTCTGCTATGGCAAAGCATTCTTCTGTAGCGTTTTATGTATTACCATGTTATGAAACTGGCTTTGACATTTGGATGTCTACATTTGGTGAGTGGTTAGTAATAAAATGCTATTGGTTCGACAGATTATACTTTTGGAATACAGCCTGGACTTCTGGGAGCTTTTTAGTGGCTGGGTTATTTGTATTTCCAAGGCCATTTTTTCAACAAGCCAACACAATCAAATTACATGCAGCTTTGAAGACATTCTACCTTACAGTTTGACATTTTAATTAGGACTTTAAAGAGATAATAATCACTGCCCACAACTTCCCTAATGCTACCTAGAAATGGGTCAGCTAATTAGGATCCCAGAAAAACCACCACATACATTTCTTTTTAATTGTTTTTCCAAACTTCCATCACCACATCTCTTGGCTTCATCTCAGACCAAATCAAACAAACAGCAGGGAAGGGTTCAATCTCTCCAGCCTTCAGAGAAATCTAAGGGTGCAAATAAGGAAGCCAGTTTGTATCTAGCATCTAAAAAATTTGCTTCATGCAGTCTAGGACCTTTTTCTTCCATTTCAATATTGCTTTCAAAGGAAAACCATCCCAGTCCATTGCATTAGAGCATTCTTGAGGAAAGCCATTAGGATCTGTTCACCTGGTGCCTCTGATTCATATATCTATATTTCATTTTTCTTCAGTTCTTCTAGAGTAATGTTATTCAGAATAGAATACTGTTATTAATGGGCAGTCCCAATGAGTAACTTTTAAATGCTCTCTTTTAATGGCTGCGTTCAATTTCTTACTAAGTGGATTTTTACAAGAGGGAAGGAAAAATGAGTCCATCTATAATTGATAAACCAAGGGATAAGGGTGTAATAGCAATTCAAGAGATGGATTTTTGTACTGTTGGACAGATTATGTGTAACAGGATGTTCATGGCCTCACTAAGACTTGGCCTGTCCTGCCCTATCCCTTGGGTCACTATACAAGAATGGAAATCTGGAAAATGCCTGAATTGTTTGTCTAAAGCTCTGACATATTCAGAAAGGAGAAATGGTTGGTAGTTCCCAGAAGTGGTTTAAATAGTGTAATAATATGTGACTTTGCCACGAGGCCAGGCAAGAACCTTATGTGTGAGTCTGATGACCTGTCCCTCAGTCTCCAGATGGATGTTCAGCTGTGGTATATGTTAGTTCCAGAGAGCCAGCAGTTATACACTGTGCTAAGTTAAAGCAAGTGGGCTGTTGGTGGTTAATTTGAGACAGCCTCAACTTCCAACTCTGATAACTGTTCCATTTTCATCTTTATGCTGTGTGTGCACCTCACTCTTGCTCTTTGTCAAGGCAGGTACACCATGAAGCAGATAAAAAGATCAGCCCCATGGCTTGTGACAACCCCTCCTAAGTCTTTGGTAAGAACTCTTGCTCTGTATTCACATGATCATATGTTTTATAAAATGTGAAAATGTAATATAACATAGCAACAATCAGTTATGACCTCTGTGCACTTTCAAAACTAACTTTGTACTCAGAATTTTATATTCTTTCTCTTCAGAAAGGACCCCCAAATTATATGTTAAGCCCAACAAACCCAAATCTGTCTCACTTATTATAAAAGTACTTTATTTAGGAGTATAGGTTCTAGATTTACTATGGCTAGCCTAGGCACAAAGTTGCTTTTTAAAGCAGCTGTATATGCAAAAGAGTGTCCCTGAAGTAGGTAGAAATTGTGATCCTATATCCCTGTGTCTTTGTTTCCCTGAAATATCTCCTAGTTTGGATGTTTCTCTGATCTTGAGAGTTTAAATATGTTATGATGTGTGCAACAGGGGCTGGAGAGATGGCTCAGTGGTTAAGAGCACTGGCTACTCTTGCAAAGGACCCAGGTTTTGTTCCCAGCACCCATGTGGCAGCTAACAACTGTTTGCAACTCCAGTTCCAAGAGGTCTTAATGGCCTCTTCTGACCCTCGTGGGCATTGTACAACATGAATGCACTTACATACATGCAGGCAATACACTTTTACACATAAAATAAAAATAATACATAAAATATTTTTAAAAGATGTGTGCAACACTTAAGACATGAATGCATGTCACAAACCTGCAGCAATTGCTTGCTACAATGATAACTAGCATAATACTCATGTCCTCCATGTTTGTCAGTCTCTTATATTTCATTTTCTACCAGCCTTCACCCAGTGGACCTTCTCAGGTCCTGAGAAGTGTTCCATTCCCCACACCTATCACTTGACATTTTTTTCTTTTTAAAAAATTCTTTTAAAAAATTTTTATTAGAAGAAGCATTTCATTACAGCTTTAACATACTCAGTAACAATTTCCAGAGCAAAGATATATCTCTTTCAAAAGTGGCTATAAAATTTTTAGGTTTGCAGTTGAATTAATACAGTTATACAATATTGAACTCAGTATAAACCATGTAAGAAATAAAATTGAAGGAGTCTTTAAACCTTTAAAAAAGATCTCCATTTCATTTTAAAACATACTGTTTCTTACAGGATGACTCATTGTTTTTGCTAATAACATTAGATACATCTCTCATAATTTATAACATAATAAATTTCATCACAATAGATCATCAAAAGATTATGTAGCTTAAATAAAATGCCCCAGGGTGACCACGTAGAAGAGCACAGGATCACAGTGATACTCCTTCATTGGCTAGTGAGGTGACAACTCTAACATCACTTTGCTTATGTGAGAAAAAGAGAGGTACTAGATGATACTTGCTTTACAGGAATATTCAGAAGTATATGGGTGTTGAGCATTTATTTTAATATCTAGATTGACTAGGTATTCAAAGAATGGCTATTATTTTGATCAGGCTACTCTTTTTGTTAAAAAGATTTTTGTTAATGGTGTGTGTGTGTGTGTGTGTGTGTGTGTGTGTGTATACATGTATCTCATGCACACATGTGCCTGCAAAGCCAAAAGAGAGCATCAGATACCCTGAAACTGAAGCTACAGGTGGTTATGAGCCACCCAATGTGGGTTCTGGTAATGAACTGGGGTCCTCTGCTGGCACAGCAAGTGCTCTTAACCACTCAGCCATCTCTCTGGCCTCTGATCAGGTTATTCTTAATGACAAAGTATGTGAACTTCATGGAAGACATCTTTAATAAAGAAATTGAGATAGGTTTTTGTTAACTAAGCAAAAATTCTGACCCATGGTGAATTCCATAGGGTTTCGTGAATGTTGGTAGAGTTAACATGTCTGTACTTATAAGCAGTTACATGTTTCTTATGATATCAGATAGAGAACAATGAAAAGGTAACATGAGCGTACTTAAGAATTGTGGCGTGCTAACTCAAATAGACTCACTAAAATTCCTCTAAAATCTAGCTAATTGACTTTGTTTAAGGCCTATCTGAATTCAATAAAAATGTTAATAGAAATTAAGTATACATTTATTTGCCCAGCTTTATGTAGGATTTCTGTAAAAAAAAAAAAAAACACGCAATGATCAGTAATGGTTAGGGATTAATGAGAAAGAATGAGTTGGTAAATGTGTTCCTTGAAAGCCACTGAAACTCATTCCAATTTTATTTACAATTAGGCACTTGATTCAGTGACTTCTAATCTACCTGGAAAATTTGATAAAACTAGCTGCTCTGTTTCCTTGAACAAACTCTTGGTTATTGTTTTGTACTGTCTCTATGTGAAATGGATAGGTAGTCTCTTCACTTCTTCATTCAGTGGAACTTAAAGCATTTCACTGTTTTGAGGGTGCTAGAATGGGCTGGGCACTGATGCATATACAGTGACATATATAAAAATAGGAATGCCTTGCTACCCAGGAGGATACACAGCCCTCTTGAACACACACACACACACACACACACACACACACACAGACACAGACACAGACACAGACATACAGATACACAGACACACAGACCAGATGTAAATTGCAAAATTTTGAACTAAGCTTCTTGAGGGAATTGTCTAGAAGAACTACTGAAATATAGCTGATATTCAAGAAATATTGGCCACATGTCATCAATCTGACTCTAAGTGAGCAGATGAATACATTGTATTCAGTAGGGAAATCTCCTCAAGGATTTTTCTCAAGATTATCTTGAAAAATGCAAATAATTTAATGTCTTAGAGGAGAATAAGAGAGTTTGGAGCTTAGATGAGAGTTGGGTAAAAAGACAAACCATCTACCTCACATTACATCAGAGAGCTAAAATAATTTGCCAAAGTTATTAATGACAGTGGGATGATATGGAGGTCAAAATAAGGTCTGGATGAAAATATTCCTATATGTTATATTTCCATGTAAATCAGGAAATCATAAGCAGAATTTATGGGATGGAGATGAGAGAATATGGCTAGGTATGTCAGTGACAAGATGAGGTTGCTGTTCATATTATGCATGCTTACATAGAGTTATCTGTTTCTTTCAGACTAACTCAGATTGTCCAGATAATTTTGCCATAAAGGAGACCTATTATTGTACATTGTTGAAAGATGTAATCATGTTGGGCAGTTGGGAAATGTTTGTCTTTCAAGGACTTCCACTGTAAGGAGGTTTGACATACATCATGTCATCTGATGAAAAGTATAAATTTAGAAGAAGGTGAAGAATGAAAAGTCAGCTTTACACAATATACAGAATCCAGAATCCAAAACATTACCACCCACGTGGCTCTAATCACCATCAAACCCCACTGAGTTGGAAAGGAAAGAGAGGGAAGCAGAAAAGCACCAGGCAACTGAAGGGAAGAAACACATCCCTCTAGAAAGCCGGGGCTCCTGGCTGTGTGTGGCAAAGTCCTGAAGGCTAGGGCCTCCTTTTGTTTGAGGTGTTTGGCCTCCTTACCGCCATACACAGCTGCTTGTCTAGCAAATCATGGTAAAATAGCAAATCACAGTAGGGCTGGCCATACACCAGCTCAAAAATACTTGACTTCGTAAGATTCAAGAGAAATTTAGCCTTGGCCAAACTTACAAATTTCTGTAAGTAGCTTCTGTGTTAATTCTTCATTGGGAGATTTCTTCACTTCAGTAGCAGTTAGGAGATCTGGAATAATCGAATTGGTGATCACCTTAGCTTTGAAGTCTGCCGGACAACACATTATGCTCCATCTTAAATTGGTTATATGCGAAACTGGTGTGCATCTCAGATTAAATCGTTGTTCCTTAAAAAGAGTCTTCTTGGTGGTGAGTAAAAGATGGCAGTGAAAGTTACAAAATTCAGGCATGTCAAAAGCATTATAGATGTTTTGCCAGCATGAGACCAGCACTAAAGGAGAGCCATGGCTACAGGTGGAAAATATTAAATTACTATTTTTGTACTTTTCTTCCTAGTGCCCTCAATAGTTTTGGCAGAGATAGAAACATAGACTGCTGCCCTTGCTAAGAGCAGATTTTTAAAAAAATTTAAAAGGAAAGGAATAAAAAGAAAGGAAAGAAAAAAGAATAAATTCCCAAGAAATATAGAATTCAGAATTAAGATACGTGGTATTGGGCCTGACTGAGCAAATGTGAGTTTTTCAGTGACATGATGTCTATAAAACTGGAGATAGATGTGGTGGCTATGAAATGGGCCCCTTTGGTTGACCTTTTTAAAGGACCCTTTGAAGTGTCTATTTGTAGCAAAGGGATGAAGTTCATAATAATATTGAAAACAAGGTAAGCATATCAAGAAAAGGAATTTTGTCAGAAGAGCCCCAGTCCTTTCAGAATTTCATTTTCCATTAAAGGGGAACACCGCATGAATGAGGTACTCCTGCAGGGGCTGGTACCAACTGAGTTAGTGAAGACTTTTAGCCAAAACATCCATTTACTTTTGTAGCTTGGGAACTGAACTAGCAAATGGATGTTGTTTTCATGTCACATGGTGCCTTGGGCTAAGCAAAATGGAATTTAACTGTTGAGCCATCTCTCAAGTCCAAGTCTATGCTAAGTGGTATTTAAAAAAAAAAGAAGAAAACTCCATTCACATAACTCTGTCTTGTTACTCTCCCAGAATTAGGAATTACTTGCAACGTTTGGAGAGGCAAGAAGGGCCATGTAGCTTTAGGTTGAAGAAACTACATTCATTCTGTGCTTTTATTACAGTACATTTTTCTTTGCCTGAATCTTGAATCCTTTCAACATTTCCTTTGATGAGTGACCAACATTCCCTTTGACCTTTTAGAAATTTCCATACACACACACACACACACACACACACACACACACTATGAGGATGATGCATCTTAAATTATTGTACACTTATTTTCTGTATCTCATCTGCTTACACTGGCTTAGCCAGTCTATGATCAGGGGTGATTATATTTTTCCAACCTTGAAGAATGTGTCCTATTAATTCCTTTTCAAATTCTTCTCACTCAGTGAGCAATTCAGAAGGAAAATGCTCAGATTCAGGTGAAGAGAATCATACCAAGTACTTGCCAGACCACAAAAACTTCAGCTGCCCAGGCTTAGGGCTGATTTCAGTCACTTAAGAATTTGGGGATGAAAGAATTTGGGGATGAAAACGCTGTTTGTAATGAACTTGTAGAAATCCTGCGAATATCATGAGGACAAGGATCTTGTCTATCATTCGTTCGTATGAAGAGCTGTTCAGCAGTCAGTCTGCTTGAATGACTTTGCCCTTTCATCTCTTTATCATCGTCGTTCAGACTGTTAAGACTCCAGTAGTTTGCAGACTTCAGCATTAGTCTGTAAATGTCCCATAAGACAATGCAGTCCTGGTTTGATCATTCTGCTTAGGGGAAGATGGTTTGCTCTGTCTTACTTTTCTGTCCTCTGTGCGTGAGTCGTCATACCTTAACTCATCTTTTCTCGTAAAAAATGAATGTGCATCTGAGTCCCTGGAAAGCTTGTTAAACTATGCATTGCTGAGTTTCCTACGCAGTGCTTATAATTCAGTAGGTCTGGGGTGAGGACTGATAGCCTTTGTTTTCCTAAGTTGTTTCCAGATGTGACTGAGGCAGTCTTGCTCTAACCAGAAGGACCCCTACACTCAGAGCACTCCACAACATCCACGGATAATTTCTTTCCATTATATTTTCCCTCTTTTCTGACCACCCCCCCCGCCTTATTTTTATACTTGATGCTTAAGCCTTACCATTTAATAAACAGTTTTTACCTGAAAATATTCACCTGGGCATTGCATAGATGCAGTTATCTCTTTATTCTTATATGAATCAACTAATTTAGAGTATGTGTGGTGAATGCACACACGCATGTGCAAACACAGGCCAAAGGTGCATATTGAAAGTCTTCCTCCATCGCTCTCCACCTTATTTTTGAGATAAGAGTCTCACTGAATTTGAAGCTCTCTGTTTTTGTCTAGGCCAGCTTGCCAACAAGCTCTGCCTGTCTCCACCCCACCCTCCCAACACTGTGGTTACAGGTACATACAGCCATGCCCTCTGTTTATGTGGGTTCTGGGGATTTGAACTCAGGTCCTCCTGGTGTTGCTTTGCTCTTACCCACTCAGCTATCCACCGCCCCCAGCCCTGCACTGATGTAACTACCTACCTAAGGATATTTAGATATCTCCAACTATTACAGTCAAATATTAGTCATGCAGACTTAAACAAGACCAAATCAATAATGGTTACAGAGTTCTGGGGTGTATGTTTATTAGTGCTCTGTGATGGAGTTCTTGGCCCCAATATTATTACTTGCTTATGATTTGAACATCTAGGTATCTGTAGCAGTGTTCTAAACACTTGTTTCAGAAAAACCAGAAGCTTTTGTATTTCCATATAGTGATATATTTGTCTTCCAAATGTTTTTGAATCCGTTTTGCCAGTTTGGGATCTCAAAGTATATCCCTCAAGTTGCCCGTCAGGAATAGACAGGATGTAAATATAATCCATGCTAAGTGTAAAAATAGAAACCAAAGAAGCGATTTGTCCTGTTACGTTCCACAGAAGGTGAGCGACACAGCAGCTGCGGACCTGTTCATCAGGGTCCGGGATGAAGGCTGGCCTTCTGAAAATCCTGGCTCTAGCCCCACCTGCAGGAAAATCTCGCATGCGATCCGAGATTACCATTCTAATGTTAAGAAACCAGGAGAGGCGACTTTATTTGTAGTACTAAGCATTAATGCCACGCGTTTTCTTTCCCCTCTTCAGCGGATTCAGCAGCTTATTTGGTGACCAGCTACACCATTTGGCAACAAGCTGACGTGCTTGTGATTCCCTGCGGTGGAGAGCACGTGGAAAGAACAGCAGTGTTCCAGCTTAAAAGGACAGAGCTGCCAACAAAGGTAGGTGCTTAAAAACATTTATTTATTTATTTTTATTTGTACAAATGTTTTGTCTATATGCCTAATGTGTGTGCAGTGCCCTGTGGAGCCCAGAAGAGGGTAATGGAGTCACCATGTGGGTGCTGGGAATTGAATCTGGGTCCTTTGGAGGATTATCTTGAGCCACCTCTCCAACCCCAAAAGTAAGTTTTTATTTGGGGTAGTGTCCTTGTTACTGCATAAAATTTCATTAAATTGAATTTTAAAATGTTATTAATTTAAGTAATTTTCATAAAATTTCACTACTACCAAACCCCCAGGACTGAGCATGTTAACACCCCCCTCTTCTTGAATCTTCCACTGCAGAAGCTAAGATTAGCATCTTCCCCTGAATCTCTTATTTCTTTACCTTTCTTCATGTCTTTTGGCCTCTGGTTTTCTTTACCCATTTCTGCTCCTATTCCCTCTTGGCTTGGGAGCCTATGTTTTATTAAGATGATTATTTTGGGCAGGTGGTTTGGTTCCTTGACTATAATAGTCAGTGTTTTAAAAATTTTTTGATGGGAAAAAAGTCACGGCATTGCAACCTTACCTCTAAGAACAAAGTCAGTTGAGCTCCGTGTGCCCACAATTCCAAGCGAAAGGTAATGCCTTACAGAGTAGGTGACATTTCCCCTTGACTGCACTTGTCATACTCGGTAATTGTATATATTTGAGTGGTTGATCAATATCTCTCTTCTTCACTGAACTTAAGTCAGTGTGAAGACAATGGCTTGCTTCTTGACTTACAAATGAACTGCTGATGCCTGTCAGAGTGTCTGGTGTATAGCCTCTATCTGATAATACTTGAAAGGAAGGAAAGAACAGACACATGCTCCTCTACTGTACCTGTTGAATCATGGGATGCCCTTAGCTGGTAATAATAAAGTAATGATATATTGCTTTAGAACTAACTGATAGTGTGCAAAGATGCAGGCTTGTTTTTATTTGTTGTTTTAGTTTATTTTGAAGCACTCAGCTGATGGTATTTTTTGGGTGGAGATGAACAAAGCATTAGACAATAAGTATTAAGACTAACCATTGTGAATCAGAAAAATCTTCTACCTATTCTTAGAATACAGAGATTGCCGATGCTTTAAAACAAACTTTTCAAAACTTTGGAAACATGGTTTGTATTGTTTTAGGGCTGCCACAGCAAAGTAGCATAGACTGGATGGCTTGAACAGTCATCTGTTATCTCACAGAAGTTCAAGGTCAAGGCATGGACAGAGCTGAGTCTTTCAGAGAACTGAGAGGCAGGATCTTTTCCATGCCTCTTTCCCGACCTCTGATGGCCTCTGCCAATCTCTGGTCCTGTTTGACATGTGGAATCATCACCCTGATTTCTGTGTTCATGTTCAGCAGCCTTTCTCTATGTTTGTATATTCTCTTAGGACGATGGTTCTGTTGGATCAAGGCCAACCTACTCCAAGTAGCCTTATCTGAATAAATAAATCTATAGTAACCACAAGCATGGCCACTTTCTAAAATGCTGCAGGTTCAGATTTGGTATACAAGCATTAAGCACACACAGTCTAACTCATAGCATGGTTTATAGCAAGGCACAAGCTTGATTAAAAGATGTGTCTTCCTTGCCATAATCCTCTCTAGAACCACTTCCTTGTACTCCCTGCCTCCTTCCATTGGTAGCAAGTCTGACCTTTTCTAGTGGAGGCAGCAGGGTTAACATAATTTGGACTTGGCAATTACCTTTGATTTCCCTAAGTTGACCTGTTTCAGAGAACTGGCCAGCAGCTAGACAGTGGCCTTTACTACTTTCCCTGTTGCCAGTGGCAGCACATGGCAGGCAGTAGTCAAGACAATGTAAGGAAACTTTGAGGTCTTCAGAAGCTACAAATACTCCTCCCACTTCTCAACTGCACTTGTGAGGAAGCCCTCTCTGCATCCCTAGTCTGTAAAGAAAAAAAGAGAAGTTTCTAGAGTGGTATTTGGTGTCAGTTTCTTGACCACTGACATCAGTGGATGAACATCATGGATTTGTTTTGAATGCAGAGTCCCCATGAAAAGAAAGAGCCAGGATGATGAAATGTACTGGAACCATCTGGCACAAATAGTTCCCTTCACTACAGTAGAGGAAGAAGGCAATGCTGGACTTCTGCCTGAATGTTCATGAGAAAGACCAATATTTAATCTAGTGTCTGGCTTGTTATCAAGAGATCATGTTACATCATCTGTTTGTGGCTTCCAGGTGCTTAAAAAAGTAACTGGCTAAGATACAAGAAAACTCAGAGTAAGTCAGCTGTCTCCTTGGATGTGGCCCTTGCTTGAGGGTCCATCCATCATCAGTGTGGTCATTGTCCTTGGGTGGGAATTAGCGAGAGGCAGCTGAGCAACGTTGCAGGAAGGGGGTGCAGCAGGGCAGATTCTTTGTGTCATAGTGAGTGAGTAGCTGAGGTCAAACTTGAATATAGCCCTTTTCTAGAAGGGGCCAGAATGCCTTTAATGAAAATTTTCACTTGGTGAAGGAAAGAAGAAAAGTAGTGGGGTAGGGGGTCAGGGACAAATGTAAATGGGGAAAAGATATGCAGGGGTTAGGATGTATGAGGGACAAACTGAGAACGGGTAGTTAAAGTTGGTTCTAGTTCTGGTTTTGACTACTTTTGAGATCCTGAATAAGTGTCCCCAACATTGTGAAAACTCATTTCTAAGGAAGTTCAGGGATAAGATTTTCATAATCCTGACTTTCCAATTTAGAGCCTGCATTCCCCATACAGTTAGATAGCTAGATCAGTTTCCGTAGTTGCTGCTTGTCTATTTAAATACAACACTTTGTTTTCCTTTACTGCCATGGCTTTAGGGTATCATTAGTATAAAATAAATCTTAAAACTATTTTAATGCAAAAAGCAAGAAAAAATTTTTAAAAAATGTGTGTTTCTGAAGTTGCATGTCTTTTAAAAGGTAAAATTCAATGTCATAAAAAAAACCTAAGTTTCTTCTCCATAAATAACACAACAGCAATACCATCGATATGTCCTAAAGCAAAAACCTAGTGCATGAGATACTGTCTCTGGTTCTTCAAACTGTAATTCCAAGGATGATTAGATCAAAACAAATATGTAAAGAGATGCTGTGGGCACCAAGTTGTGTACTGTGCATTCAGATAGATCTTCAAGTAGTATCTACAGATTAAAATAGACAATATTTGCCACCCCTCAGATTTATATGTTGACAATTTAGCCCCCAAAGTAAAGGTGTTGGGAGGTGGTAATCGAGTTATGAAGACAGAGCCTGTGTGAATGGGATTACTCCCCTTATAAGAGAAACCTAGAGAACTAGTCCATCCTTCTATCATGTAAGGGTACAGCAAGAGCACACTGGCCATGAATCAGAAACTAGGCTCTTGCTATACACTGAATCTGCCTGTGCCTTCATCTTGAATGTCCTATCTTCAAGATCTGTGAGAAAGAATGTTTGATGTTTGTAAGCCCCCTGTTTGAAGAGACTAAGGCACGACTTTCTAAAATGCACCACTAACTGATTATATAGAAGCAGTGGGGGGCCATGTCGGAGAGTGGTTATGGGGCAGGCTTCTTAGAGCTGATGGTTATTTTCCAGTGGTCCATTCACCACTCACCACTGTGTGACATTGGACGAGTTATTTAACTTCCCCAAATTTAATTTCTTTACCTGTATAGCCGGATAGTGGTGGCTCTCAACATGCATTTTAATTCTCCTTTGCATGTGGGGATTGAATATATGATGCTTACAAGATGCTTAGTAGAGAGGCCCATGGCACATTCTAAGTTGATATTAGATAGTTATTATCATACTGGTCATGATGCCCTTTTTCCTGGAGAAACTGGCTCTATTATGATAATGGATTTAGAGCCTAATGACCTTCAATTATTATGCAACACTTCTCTTAATTTGTGAGTGATCACAAAGTTCCAAGTGTGCCAGAAACTCACATCACCCTATAGATCCAGATCTGTTGAGAAAGAAAACATCCCCAATGCAAAGCTTGGGTGTGGCAGCCCTGCTGTCTCAGGAGCACACAGTTCATTACAAGTCTGAACAAAGTCGCTCTCATCTGGGCAGAAAACACTGAGCAAGGAAATGTATGTTTGTTAAGAAGACAATTCAGACGTGTTTTTGAGGGTACTTCATAATCTCAAACTTCTCTGCTGCAGCCGCAGAAGCTGTAGGGAGAACTATTGGACGTGCCACCAGATATGGTGAGCATCCAAACACAAGGAAGAAAAGATGATTTGCAGCGTCATGCTGAGTAGATAGAAACGTGGTAGGAGAGACAGGGAGGCATGGAGCTGTGAAAGAATGAAAGCAGATATCCCTGGGAATGTGGACATAGGGGGATGGCTTTAAAAGACTGCTGAATGTCAGTAACTGTCTGGCCTGCCCCTGAGCATCTCCAGTGTTAAGGTGTTCCATATCTTCTTGAATATGCTCTAAAATAGCATATAGCTTTTACAGAGGCAGTGATGCAGGGGAAAAGAAGTCTTCCTTGTTCTCACCCTAGTTTGGATCCTAGCTCCATTGTGTGACATTTCTGAACTCTGGATATGAAGGAAGAACATATTAAAAAGACATCATAATACTATTAACTTCATGAAGTTGTTGGAAGGATTAGAGAATATGTTTAATTCATAACACAAAGCTTGTATATAACTAGCACTTAGGAACTGAGTGTTTTACTGTATTATGATGTGATTATTAACCAGGCTTTTTGTTTTTTAATCTTGTCTCCAATAGCCTAACCTGAATGATTAACTTTATTTCTTTTTTTAAAATGTGTGTATGTACATGTGTGTATGCATATTCCCATGTATGTGGGTACACTTGTGTACAGGTGCATATGCATGTGCGTATGAGTGTGTGTGTGTGTGTGTGTGTGTGTGTGTGTGTGTGTGTGTGTGTGTGACTCAGGGCTGATGGCAGGCATATTATAAACCACTTTTCTCTTTATATATTGAGACAAGCGTCTCTCATTTACACACAGAACTTACAGATT
>NW_008336391.1:613078-626400 GCF_000622305.1 Nannospalax galili
AAGGCTGATGGCAGGCATCTTATTAACCACTTTTCACCTTATATATTGAGACAAGGGTCTCTCACTTGAACCCAGAACTTGCAGATTCAGCTAGTATAGCTAACCAACATGCTTGGAGGATCTCAGCTCTGTCTCCTAAGCACTGAGATTATAGACAGACTACCACCCAGCCTGGCATTTGTGTGGTGCCGAGGATCTAAACTCTGGTCCTCATACGTGTATAGCAAGCACTTTATCCACGGAGCATCTCCCCAAGCCCAACTTTATTTCTTTACTCTTTTGATGCCTCTTCTAAAAAATGGGTTCAGGTAATGTTTATCTTATGAAATTGGAGCTTGAAGTCTTAATGCAAGTAAAGCTCTGAGAACAGTGCTCAGTGTGTGAATAAGCTCATTCAATATTAGTCCTTCCTCATGAAGGGAAGCTTAGGGCCACCTGATGCTCTTCCTTCTCACGAACAATTCTTACTTTTTTTCCAGCTTCCTCTTGCTTTCCTCAAGACCCATTTTAAGAGATTGATTGACTGTGTGTGCACATGTGTGTGCAAATATGCCACTGTGTGCATGTGGAGGTCAGAGGACAGCTTGCAGGAATTGGTTATTTTCTTTCATCATGCAGGTTCCAGGGATCAACCTCAGGTCATCAGGCTTACAGGCAGGTGCCTTTACCTGCGGAGCCACCTTGCCTGCCCTCAAGACCAGCTTTTGAGGGAAATAGAATGGAAGCCAAGACAGTGGGTCTAATCTCCTTCAAGTCACCTGGACTGGCTCGCATTACTTGCACCTCCCAGGATTAAGAGGGATTGAGGTCATCTCCACTTCCAGGGAAATATAGAGGAACAAGCCACAGAGGGGGCCCCAGGGAAAGGTAGGTCACTAATTTCAGTGGGGTAGAAAGAACACAAAGTGCTCTGTGAAGTGGTGGCCTGGGATGGGGGATGAGACACTGTGGTTTGTTTGGGAGCCTGGCAACATGGCCTATGCTGCAAGTGGCTGTGACTTGGAGAGCTTGCTGGGCCAGGTGCTCTTCACCTTTCAGAGGCGTGAAATCTACTTAGGTAACATTTGGTACATATCTTCTGAATCCACAGCTTGTCCTTGGCAAGTTTTTCGCAAAAGTGGTATTCACTGGTCACACCCATCCTACTTGATTTTTATTTTGACTAATGAGATAATCACCCCCTGGGGCTTAACTGGTTGAAATCTGTAAATCTCCTAAAAGTGTAATTATCTGTTCATAATCCTTCTTTCCAATATTGCGTAAATCTCATTAGTACATATCTTTTTATATTATTCATGTTATGGAAAAAATTGCTTTTTTACTGTTGAAAGAACAGTCGGCAGGAAGAGATCCAGGTGTGCTGTTCCAGTTGCTGGGTTCAAATGACGGAATGCACTCAGAGGCAAAAGAGGCTCCCTTGACAGCCAGGTCTGCTCAGCCTCTCTTTGGGAGCAAGGTCCCTGTACAAATCTGTGGGCACTGAGATGGGCCTGGAGCACTGGACAGTGAGACTTTGCTATCTTGATTCTTATCAAGGAATGGCTCCTAGAAAGATGTAGACTTGAGAGCAACACCCTAGAAATGGGAACCTCACAGAGAGCAGGGTTCCAATGCAGCTCTGTGGAAAACCTCATGGTCTCTTTTCCCCTGACACTTCTGTCCTGAGAAGGCAGTAACTGCCCAAGATTTATGTGTGTGTAGTGTACACTGGAAGGGAATAGAGATGTTGGCAATTTTTTTCAGAATTTATTTAACTTTTCCTGTTTACGTAGAGGTGACATGAACATCAATGGCACTTTCATGACATTTCCCATTTATTTAGTCAGCTGATTGATGATACGTAGTACAACTTTATATCATGTAAAGTAGCTTTGGAATTTTATTTTAAGTTTCCAAATTACTGATTTTTTTGGGGGGGTACTAATAATACCACATTAAAATTTTTGAAATAGTAGCATTTAGGTTGTCTCAGTGGATAAAGTGCTGCCTCATTACCTGAGTTCCATCCTTGGGACACATATGGCAGAAGAAGAGAACCAAATCCTGCTAGTTGTCCCCTGACCTCCACTTGCACACCATGACACATGTACACTTGCTCATGTGTTTATATGTGTAAACACATGAAATAAATAAAAAGATAACTTAATAAAAGAAATATTAGCATCTGCCTCTGTGTGAGATGTGTAGAACTGTTTCCCTATTCTCTGAGTGTGCCTGTGTGTACCTGTGTATACATGTGATCCTGCATGTTCTCTCACATGTCTTTAATTGAAGGCAGTGAAGTTAAGCAACCTTATTGGAGAAGCAGAAGATGACGATGAGAATTTGCTTACTGTCACTACCTCTAACTAGTGTGACCTGGTGAGTGGGACACTTCTTCAGGTCTCAGAACAGAGGATTGTGCTATATAACTTTTGATATATACTTTATCTTCCCAAACATGCAGCAGCCCATAGCCTTGGCCTTGAGAGGGCTTCTGGGGCCATCACCTGTTTGACTCAGCAGTCAAAGGAGTAGAGAAACAAACTCATTAGACGGGAAGGTACAGACATGCAAAGAGCAAAGGCCACGCTCTGATTCCATACCCCAATCTCACATCTTTACCCCATACATAAGTTCTTCTCCCCACTAATACCAGAGCATCCGGCTTAGTCTTACCTACTTCTGCCCCATCTCAATGTCTCCTCACTAAGGTTTTGTTTTTCAGAAAATTATTTATTTTTATTTTATATGTATGGATATTTTACCTGCAGGTATGTTATGTGTACCATGTGCATGCAGTGCCTGTGGAGGCCAGAAGAGGGCAGTGGATACCCTGAAACTGGAGTTACAGATGGTTGTGAGCGGCCATGTGAGTGCTGGGATTAAAGGCATGCGACACCCTGCCTGGCCACAATAAGGTTTCTTAAATAAAAGAACTGAATATATTTGAACTCAGTCCAAGCCTGAATTTTTAATTCATGTTATGTCTTAAGATGTTAGATGTGTAGGTAAAGATTATCATTTCTCAAACTTTAAAACTCCAAAAATAGAGAGTAGTGAAAGATAAATATCTGGGTGATAACTTAGATTTTCTTTCACTTTTTAATACTTGAGTTTATTGTCCTAACTTCTTTAGTCCTAGTCTTAGTCACACAGTAGTAGTATATAACAAATCTTAGGTGACCTTCAAAAGTTTTCCTCAAATGCTTTGTCTTCAAGCATCTTACAGGGATTTGGGCGTTGTGTACTCTACCAAGTGGTGAGTGCTGATGTCCACAGGATGTGGACAGTCGGCATCTTCATTTTCTCGTTGTCTGTGCCTCTCCATTCCTTTTAAGCCCATTGTTTACCTCTGGAGCTCTGGGTAAAGGCCCTTTTCAACAGCTCTAGAAGAGTTGTTTACTCTGTGTGACAGATCACACACACTCAGGAAACATTTAAATGGCCTCATCTTTCCTGCAGTGGGGACACAGTCCTCATATCAGACACGGACACAACTTGGCACTTTCACTCAGCTCTTTGCCTGGGTGTCTTGTTTGTCAACTTGACTAGATCTGGACTAAACTAAGATACATGCCTTTGGACAGGCCTGTAAGGGTATTTCCTGGAAGAATTAACTGAGGAAGGAAGACCCTTCTCTAGAGTGAGAGGTGGTGGTGGTGCAGATATAAGGAAGTCCCAGGGAAAGCTGTCCTCTTTTGCCTGCTTGCCTTTGTCTCTTGCCAGTGAGCACATCCACGCTGTTGCTGCTTCTGCCACTGATGCTGTCATCCTTTACTGTCATCAGAACACAGCTTCTTTGGCCTTCAAGTGTAGACTGAAGACCAGTGGCACTTCAGAAATACTCCAGGCCTTCAGCATCAGACTGAGGTTGCTGAAGCGTCTGTCCTCATAGACTGAGCAGCTTCTCTCCAGTGTGAAGACAGCCATGTTACATAAGGCAATTTAACAGCTCCTCCTCTAATATATAGTCATTCTGTTGGTTCTGTTCCTCTAGAGAACCCAGACTGATGTATCTGTAGATGTTTTGAGCATGAACCTTGCATCTGATCCTGTATCCTCTAGAAATTCTAGAGATCCAGGCCAGATACACAGAGTCATTCTCTTTCTCTGGTTTTTGCTTGCATGAAGAAGGGAGTTGTCTCCAACTTCCCCACTGGCTGAACGGGGGAAGTAAGTGGTGAAGGAAGAGCATAGATTCCGGACCAAATTCTTGCAAAGAAGTCCTCTCTCTCCTGGCCTCTCTAATCTCAACTTTTATTATTTTCCCCTTGAGGACAATGTTAGGCCAAATTTTCAAGGTTGGTTTTGTCCATCTCCTTTGGAAGCATTGCGTGGCAGACCTGACACCTTGCTATGTGCATATATGACATCTGCCATGAGCTCCTGCAGTCTCTTGAAGGGTAGAGCTTTGATTATGCATATTTATGACCCTTAGAATTCCTAATACAGGGCCCTAATGGTGCTCAATATGTGTGAATGAGGACAAGCCTCACCACCACCTACCTACCCACGTGAAGACTGGCTAGCTCCAGTTAAACCGTGCACACTTCCACGTTGCCTTCCTGTGTCCTGCTTCTCATGTAGTACTGTTATTAAACTTGTAAGCACTCAACAGAAGGCTGTTTTTTTGGCAGTGAATGAACTCCTTTTGTCTCCTGTCCCGTGAATATCCTAACGACTTTGTCACTTTGATCTAGGGGGCATTTCGTCTTCACAAATGCAAAGGAGTTGGCAAGTGCAGAAATGTGTTCCATTTCCGATTGCTGTAAAATCCATTGCTCTTGAGCCTTTGCCCGCCCCCTTTCATGGTAATGTGTAAGCCACTAAATTGCAGTTACTGGCTGTGGCCATAGCCATCAAAAAATCGTGAATGCCATGTAGATTCGAGGATTGCTCCACTAAGGAGTCCACAATGGCTTTACTGTAACTGGGTTAACTAGAACTTGGCAGCAGCTATCCAAGAGGGTGATACCAAGTCCCCTCCCCCTTCCAGGATGCTGGCCTGATCTTCTTGTATTTGTGCAACTGGCCTATCCAGAGACCCAGAGCAGCTGGGAGGAGTGCCCCGGTGAGGACAACGCTCTCTGGGTCAGGTTGGCCTTTTCCAGCTCCTTTTCACACAGCTTCTCTTCCTGCAATGCGAAGTAGGTTACAGGAGAGCTTATTTTCTTTTGCTATTTGAAATACAGCATTTGGGGTCATGCTCTGAATAATTTGTGCTTGTTAGAAATGACTGTCATCTTCTTGAAGAAATAACAAAGTAAAGAATTACATTTAAATTAAATTCAGTCAAGCAAGAGCCTCTTTACAAAATCAATGGAGCCAGGCATTTTAAGAGATATTTTGAGTTTTTTTTTTAAAAATCTGTACTATTTCAGGATATAAATCATCAAAGATATCCTAGAATCAAAAAGGAACCAAGTCACTGTTCATAAAACTTCAAAAGCACTTAGTAATATTTAGGGTTAAAAGTGAAAAGATAAGAGAAAATATTAGATGCAATCATCTTTATTATCATTTATTTTTATTTGTGAAATTTTATTCTTTTTAATCTCAGTGTAAAATTCCAAATATTGACTATTTTGTTTATTATTTTTGTTTTATGTGTATGAATGTACTGTCTGCATGTAGGTAGATGCACATGTGCTACGCCATGTCTGTTCCTCAGTGCTGGTCAAAGGACTCTCGCTGTTGCTTCAGCAGTACTACGAAATAGAAGGGGAGTGAGGACATGGGAGGGTGAGTGAGACTCAAATACTTTCATTTTCTGACATACATTGTGATTCTAGAGACCTTCCTATCTCAATAATGTTCAGATGATGAGCAGGTTGTTCTTTCTTACTAAAAAGACAAATGGGTAATGAGACGCGGCTGATTCGCTCGCTTGGGAGTCCTAGAGAGATGCTTGGCATCTCCTGTTCTTTGATTATTGCATCCAGAGTGACTCTAGATGACAGGAGGCTGTGATCTATGGACCTGTGCTCTATGATTTGCTGCCAACAGTCCTCAGCCCTGACCTCAGAGCACCCATCACTCAACAAGGCTCTGCTATTTGTTCTTAGGGATCTGAACTTACAAATAACTCTCTTTCAGACAGCATAAAATTCATTGAATATAATACTGTATTTTGCATGTTCGTGTGGTTAAATCTAAACCAATGAAATAAAGCATAGCCATCCGTTCTATATTATAATAGCATAAAGTTTTAGTAGCCATTTGTGGCCATAATGCTAAATATATAGGACAGACTTTTAAAAACTTGGAATAGGCAAGTGAACCATTAACAGCTTTTCTCAGGGATTCTGGAGTTTGAATGATGGCCCCATCTGGGTTTCTGTCTGTGTGTCTAGGTGTGGGCTGTATTTAAGAGGGGAGTTCTGAGCTCAGGAGTTTGCCTGACAGCAAGTCTAGGTACCAGGAAAATAAACTTAACTCAAAAGTTCAAACTGTTGGACTTGCCCAACTGTGTGGATAAGTGGGAGGGTGGAGCTATTGAAATATGTGGGGAAGATGTACAGTTAAGCAGAAGTTGATATTTGTAGAATGTGGTGACAATTCAGGGGCCAGTAACATGGATGTCATCAACAAGGCAATGTCTTGCCAGCAGCTGGGTGGTACCAATGAAGTGATGGATATTTACTTAGCATGACTCTACCTTTTGAAAGTGTCTGAAAAATGAAGATGGGATGATACTTAAAAATAGTGCCTAAATGATATAGCAGTAGAATTGTGTCACATAAAGATAAGCTAGTTACCAAGTGTGTTCATCAGCTTCCTGCTGCTGTAACAAAATACCTGAAATAGTCAACTACCAAGAAGGAAACATTTATTTTCATTAACAGTTCTGGAAATTTCAATCCATGCCTGATTTGTCCTGTCATCTTTGGGCCTGTGGTAAGGCAGCTCATCACAGTGGGGAGCATGGGGTGCTCACTTCATAAGCATCTTGGAAGCAAAAAAGAGAAAGGGATGGGATCTCAGTCTGTGAGTACAGGTGACTTTGTTGTTTATTTCCATCTTCACATGACACAAACAATGTGTAACACTAGGAAGATGCCCAATAAATATTTACTGAATGATCAATTGGCATTCTAGGGGAGACGAGTTGGATAGAAGTAATGTATGGGAATAGAAAAAGAGAGGAAGTTGAGGAACACAGCCTGTTTAAGTTGAGATTTGAGACTTCAAAATTATGATATTGGAAGGGATAATAAAAAGTTCACAGACCCACTTAAAAGACTGGAGGCAAGATCACTTCAAGTTCAAGGATAGCCTGGGCTACATAGCATAATGCTGTCTCAAACAAATTAAAAATGTATACAGACATTAAGTTGTAATAATACAGTGAAACAGAATTAGTTCAAGATTGTTCTGGTTTAATGAACATTTTGGTCTTGAGTGAAAAATGTTATGAGCAGAAACCCAATCTAAACTTCTACATTATTTACAAATTTTCCTCTTACCTTGCTAGGAAAAAGTGGAGGGGCTGAAATGTATTGAGTCAAAGGAAATACCACTAGCTTGCTATTTATCTAAAGAGCATCCAGAGGTCAAGGAAAAGAGAAAAATCCAGTTTTTGAAATATCCTTTGATTTGGCAATTGTGATTCTGTGTTTTTTCTTACTCCAAACATTTAGAAAAGCAATGTGATAGAGATTTCAAACACAAGCAGTTTAAGTACATTTGATTTCATAAATAAAGATCTTTTTCTGAATTTGATCATTTGCATATTACTGTAACTTTTAAAATATTTTAAATTATGTGTCTGTGTGTTGATCTGTGTGTGGATATATGCACACGAGTGCAGTTGCCTGTGGAGGCCAGAAGAGGGCATTGGATCCTCTGGAGATAGAATTACAGGTGTTTTTGAGTTTCCTGACCTGGGTGCTGTGAACTGAACTCAGGTTCTTTGCAAGAGCAGCAAGTGCTCTTAACCACTTTAACCATTTCTCCAGCCCCATAATTTCAAATTATTTTTAATTGAAGATACAAAAATTCAAACAATACATTATACTCACACACTATTTTAATTTTTAAAAACTCAAAAAAGTATGTGATAGTCTCCTTTCTCACTCTCCCTTTCTCATAGTTAAATGACAGTCTGTAGTCATGAATGATTCATGAAAATTTTATGGTGTTATAAATAAAGCCAGAGCTTTTCTTAGAGCCCTAATAGCTCAACTCTCTCTGGTTTAGTGAGATATTGGAATCAACAGGATTTCACCTGAGAACATCTAGTTCCTCTCACTCATGCTGTTGTTCCTTGGGTTTATCTAAAAGTCAAGTGAAGCATACACCTAAGCCTAGGCTGTTTTAATTCAAGATTGGGATCTGACTCATTGTTTCCTAAGTATCAGAGTAGAGATCAGTACTGTCCATGAGCAAGGGAAGATGTTAGGAGAGAAATGAGTTTTTCATAATGCTATTTTTTCCCCAAATGAAATAAATTTCCTTATATGAAAATAATATTACCCTTCATCTGGGGGCAAATTGTGCTTTTTTTATGAGATACTAGTGATAGATAAAGTAGCCTATGGATGAATCTGGTTGATCGAGAGAAAGCATTCTTCTGGGCAGGGAAAATGTCTGCCCGGGTTGTGAGCTGGGGTCTTTTAAAGGGAGAGGCTTCTGGGGGGGGGTGCAGAAGGTGGGATACATTTTTTTTTTAAGTTGGGCGGGGGGAAAACGGGAGAGCGGGACTGTTAAAACCTGTCTTCTTTAGAGATCAAAGGGGAAGCCTGTTGTGTTGTCCAAACAGTGGAGAAAAGTCTGCTTCTCTTGACTTCAAAGACCAGGGTGTTTATCAGCTCGGTTCCCTTTTCTCAGGAGCTTGAGAAGTCTGTGAGACCCTGTTGGTGAGAGGGCGGGGCTGTCTGAACCAAAGGGGAAACCTGCTGTGTTGGCTAAACAGTGTAGAAAAGTCTGCTTCTCTTGACTTCAAAGACCAGGGTGCTTATCAACTAGGTTCCTTTTTCTCAGGAGCTTGTGAAGTCCTTGAAGCCCTGTTGGAGATGGGGAGGGCTGCTGTGTTTTGAAACCCTAATAACTAGTAGGTTTTAGATTTTAAAAAATGTTTTTACTTAGCAACTTGAAATATTAACAATTCTAATCATGTTTCTCTTATTCAATTTTTATGCAAATATATTGAAAAGAGTAGTATAGTAATCCCCTAAGTACTCTGCGAGCAGTGACTCATGGCAGCCTTAATTTATCTGAGGGTACTACCACCTATCCTTCTGCCCTGGGCATTTTATTATTAAAAAAAAAAATAAATCCATGATATCTTGCCATCCATAAATATTTCAGCATTTAATTCTAGAAAACAAATGTTCCTTTCCTTAAGTTTATCTTGAATTAAATGAGGGTCCATACAGGATGTTCAACTCACATTACTGGGGAGAAGATGGAACCCTTGAACCAGGAAACACTTCAGACTATTTATTAACTGGTAGAATTAGTATTTTAGCTCTGGAATTTTTAGTTTAAACTTAACAATTGTTCATGATATCACTCACACACACAAACACACTCTATATATATGTATATATATACACATATATACAAATATATATATATATATATATATATTTTTTTTTCCCCAAAGACTCTTTTCTCATGGCCTATGAAAAAAATTAACCTAAAAATCTACCAGAGATCGAAAACTAGAAAAGTCTTAGAGGAAGACATAGATGAAGTATTCTTGATTTAGGCAATACTTTCTTAGATAATAGGCTAGAAGATTAAATAATCAATGAAAAATAGATTTACTCAAAATCGAAAGCTCTTGTGCATCAAGGGACATTGTTAAGACAATGACTAGGGATCCTAGGATGCAACAAATATTTTTAAACCATATATCTGATGAGGATATAGTATTCAGAATGTGCAAAGAACTATTACAATTCCATAACAGGTAAACCAATGAAAATGAACAAAGGGGCTGGAGAGATGGCCCAGTGATTAAGAGCCCTGGCTTTTCTTGTAGAGGACCCAGGTTCAGTTCCAAGCACCATCATGGCAGCTAACAATTGTCTGCAGCTCTAGTTCCAGGGAATCTGATGCTCTCTTCTGACCTCCATGAGTATTGCCAGTACAGGTGCACTTACCACATGCAGGCAATATACTCATACACATAAAAAAATAAAAATAGTAAATTAATGGGCAAAATATTTGAGTAGGTGTCTGTGGTATTTTCAATGAGAATATCCTCCATAGGCTCCAAGTATTTGAGCACTTGGTTAGTTTGTGGTGCTGTTTGGGGAGGGTCATGGAACCTTTAGGAGGTGTGGCCTTGCTGGAAGAAGCATGTCACTGGGGGAGGGCTTTGAGAGTTCATAGCAACATTCCATTTCCAGTTTGTTTCTCTCCACTTCCTGCTTGGGCTTGAAGATGTGAGCTCTCACTATCGTGCCCCCCCCGCCCCCCCAGCAATGATGATCTCTTATTTCTCTGGAACTGGAAGCCAAATAAACTCTTCCTTCTATAAGTTGCCTTGATCATGGTGTTTTACCATAACAATGGAAAAGTAACTAATACAGCGTCCCTACCAATGATATAAAAATTTCCAATAATATTAATATTTAGTGAAATGCAGGTTAAACTTTCTTGAGATACCACTTCATATCTGTTTAGATGGCTATAATCAAAAGATAAAAGAATGGAGATGTGACCTGATGGTGGAATGCTTACTTAGCATGCGTAAAGCCCTGTGTTTCTTCCTCAATATGCATGATGAAGATGGAGAAAACAGGGCAAGACATAATGCTAAGTGCTAGCAAGGATGTGGGAGACATGTAAACTAATGCATTGTGAGAAAGACTGTAAATGATGCAGCTGCTTTGAAAAACAGTTTGGCAGTTTCTTCTCAATAGATTAAGCATAAATTTATCATATGGTATGACAGTTTCACTCACCAGAATATACTGTAGAGGAAGGAAAGCAAATGATCCCACAAAAACTGGAAGCATGTTCCTAGAAACATTACCTGTAGTTGTTTAAAAGTGGAAACAACTTAACTATGTATCAACTGATGAATGGATTAGACAGAATGTGATATAGTCATATAGCCAAACAATAGAATATTACTAAGACATGAAGTTCTGATTCATTCAAACATATAGATGAATCTTCCATATAGTTTTAAGGGAAAGAAGATAAAGGCCCTTCACAAATACATGGCTTCATTTTTTAATGAAATGCCCAATGTATGAAAATACATAAATACAGAAAATAGATTACTGTTTGCTGGATGCTAAATGGTTTCTTTCAAAGATGTTCTAGAATCAGATAGTGGAAATAATTGCATAATTTTATGAATATATTAAACTACTACATTGTTTACTTTAAAAGAATCAGAGGCTGGGGAGATGGCCCAGTGGTCAAAGTGCTTGAGAACTGCAGCCCAGATCCTCATCATCCACATAAGTGCTGAGTGGGTATGGGACCCACCTGCAATCCCAGGACTTGGGAGGCAGAGTCAGGAGATTGCCAGAGCAAGCTGGCTATCTACACTAGCCGAATCAGCAAGTTTTGGGTTCATGTGCAAGACCCTTCCTCAATATATAAGATAGAAAGTGGTTGAGGAAGATACCAAACATAAACCTTTGACCTCCATATGCATGTGCACACATGTGCATACACACCTGCAAACATAAATGCACCCACAGACATGTGAGTGCACATACGCACATTCACACTGCACAGACACACACACATTTTTTTTAAAAAAAAGAGAATAAATTTTATAGCACTTGAGTTTGCCTCTGTAAAATATACAAAGGTGATCTTATTTCGTTCCCTCAAAATTGTTACTCTTTTTATACTTAGCTATTCCATTTTTTGTCTTTTTCCTGTTTTCCTAAATAAAAAATTCTATAGTGATAAATTAAAGACTTTGCTTCATGAAATGTTAAAACTAAGAATGACTTGCTGCTTAAAAATTTTTAATGTAATCTTTTTGGTTTGTAGGGTAATTTTAGGATTACAGAAAAGTTGCAAAGATAGTATAGAGAAATCTTAGTGTCTTTCACCTAGCTTCTCCTAATGTCAGCATCTTACATAACCATGGGATCCAGTCCAAGAAATCAACACAGGTATCTTATATTAAATAAGCCTGAGTTTGTATTCAGACCATACCAGTTTTCTCATTAATATTTTTGTATAATAATCCCAAGAAGAATACCACTCTGCACTGAGTCTTCTCCAGTATGTTTTTAGTGACCTTGAGAATTAAAAATAATTGTGTGTGTGTGTGTGTGTGTGTGTGTGTGTGTTTGTGTACATGAGTGCAGGTCAGAAGAGGGTGTTGCATACCCTGGAGCTGGAGTTCCAGGTGGTTGTGGGTCACATAACATGAGTTCTGGGAACTGAATGCAGGTCCTCTGCAAGAGACACACATGTTCTATCACTGAGCCATCTCTCCAGCCTGACCTTGAGAATTTTGAAAAGAGGTACTCAGATATTTTAAAGAATGTTCCTCAGCCTGGTTTGTGTGATGTTATTATCATTATGTTAGGGTTATGAGTTTTGGGGAGAATCCCACAGTGTTGGCTTGTCTTACTGACTTCTCATTGCCCCTTATCAGAGAGCTCTGTGCATCAAGGTGCCTCCTCCCTGTATCTTCCCCTCACTCACTTCCTTTGTCAGTTTTCTCCACAAAGTTGATGTTTTTTTCCCTCTTCCCTTATTCTGTTCTGTAATGGTGAGTCACTGCATCTAGCCCACACTCACTACAGGGTGTGGGGAGATTAACCCGAACCTCCTGGGCAGGGAGTTAGAACCAGGTAACATTGTTTGGAACCCTTTCCTATGCAAGAATTGTCTCCAATTCCATCTCTTATTTGTTCCTCATGGACTCATGTATTTGCTTTGTATACTGTGTTATAACGTAATACAATACTATGTATTTCATCATTCAGATTGCCTCAGCTTTGGCCATTGTAATTCAGAGGGTTTCTTTGGTGTCCCCTTTTCATGATTCATGTATCTCTCTCTGCTATGCATCTTTCCTTTTTCCTTCTATTATCTATCTCTATATGTATATACATATGTATGCATCATCATATTTCTACCTATTTATTGATCAGTTGATCTACCTACCTACCTACTTATCATCCATCTATCCATCTCTATCATCTATCTAGTTATCAATCTATCATCTATCTATCTATCTATCTATCCATCTATCATCTATCTATCATCTATTTTTCATCATCATTTATCTATCTGTCCATCTGTGTATCTTTCATCCTTTATCTATCTATCTATCTATCTATCTATCTATCTATCTATCTGTCTGTCTGTCTGTCTGTCTGTCTGTCTGTCTATCTATCTATCTA
>NW_008336391.1:626493-632289 GCF_000622305.1 Nannospalax galili
ATCCTTCCATTAATCCATCCATCCATCCATCATCTATCTATCTATCTATCTATCTATCTATCTATCTATCTATCTATCATCTATCTGCTATCTAATCTTTATATCTATCATCTATCTAATTTTCAGCACTTCCTTCTTTCTGGCTCTACAAAATACCCCAGGCTCATCTTGGATATCCCTTCTCCCACATCTAGAACTTCTCTGAAATTCTTTAATGGAGAATTGCAGTAGGAACCAAAACCTGGACACTGAATGCAAAAGCAGTTTTCATAATGGAAAGAAATCAGCTTGAAGGCAAGGAAGGACAGATTGCCTAATGACAGAAAGAGCAGTGAAAGAAGAAGTAAGGCTAGATGATGACAGAGCTCTAAACGATGTATTTGAACTGGAGATGAAAACATGGCACCTACAGGGTTACTCATATGAAGTTCTGAACTGAATGTGTATAATGGCTCAGTACAGCCATTTAATATGATGATAGGGCATGAAGGTAAAGGTACACCAAGCCACCTTTGAAATTGCATGTGATATGCAATTCAAGTAGACACGTTTAAACATGACCTTTCAGCTTCCCCTTCATTTGGATTCTCAAAATCAAGTGCCGTCTGATATTGCAATGTTTGCACTGCTCTCTTCCTTTTTATATCAACTCAAATAATCATTTAAAATCAATGATGGCATGGGGGATGCTGTGGTGAAGAGATTGGGACGGAGACGTGTCGCTGTACAGCAAGCAGGGACCTGCTAAAGTTCTGTCTTCGCTAACCTAAATTCAGAGGCTGCTGTGGGGAAGATTGTAAAGGGAGCTCTGCTTAATAGGAGAGCAGTCTTGCTATACTTATATTAACACATGTGCACCTCACAAAATAAATTTGAAAAATGCTGGCAGATACTTTTTTTCAGAGTAAATACTAGAAAGTGCAATTTTTCAGCTCCTGAAGATTTTGAATTGTGCTGTAGATTAGCCAGAAGCTACAAAAGCCCTTCCTGAGTCAGCTGAATAGTAAAATGAAGTTTCCCAACATTGGTTTAGCACTGGCGGGTAATATAATAACTCAAGAACTGTCGATTCAATCCATTTAGAGGATAGGACAAATGTTTTGATTCTACCTTCTTATTTGCCCAGGGTACCCGAGGGCTTGCTGTAATTAATAATACATTGTTGGATTTGCAGAATCCCTTTTGTTTTCATAAATCTATGATCCTGGAGGAAAGAGATGACACAGCTTGCCCTAAAGAAAAGGAAGTGAAATCTTCCATTTGATCTATAAATCTTTATTTTCCTGCTCTCCTCTCTCTGGAGGTGGCAGGTCTACATCACCCAGGGTTCAGCATTGTTTTATTTCTACTGTCTTCTTGCTATGTTGTATGTTTCTTGAGCTTGCTATCTGCTAAATTGTGTCTCTTTGCTCCTATCTCCAAATAAAACTCTTTCTTTGAAATCTCAAACACCATGCTTTAGTTACTTTCCTAGTTGCTGCAACTAAATAACCAACAAAAGCAATTAAGGAAGGAAATGTTTCTTTTAGCTCGTTTGAAAGCACAGTTCATCATGGTACAGAAGTCGCAGTAGCAACAAGTGGCAGCTGGTCACATGGCTTCACTGTCAGGAAGCAGAAAGAGGCCAATGCTGATGCTCAGCTAGCTTTCTTCTTTTCATTCAGGATCCCAGTCTGAACTGATGTCATCCACAGTGAGTGGGTCTTTCCACTGTCAAAATTAACCCAGTCTAGGAAGTCCCTCACAGACACACCCAGAGGTTTGTTTCTATGGTGATTCTAAATCTCATCAAGCTGACAATTAGGGTTAACCATCATACCCCAGTACCTTAGAATTTAACTACAATCGGATATAGAGTCCTTATAAAGGTAAGTAAATGAAAATGAGGTCATTAGTATGAGGCCTGAGTAAATCTGACTGGTGTCCTAAGAACAGGAAATTTTACCACAGGCACAAACAGGCACAAGCTGATGTAGAGATATAAGATCTTCTTGAACCTATTTACAAACCTGATGGACAGGCCCAGAACAGAGCCATTCCCCATGCCATTAGAAGGTACCGCCTTTTCTAATTTCATCTTGGGTTCTTATCCTTCAAAACCTGGAGAGAATCCAGTTCTTGTTCCCAAAGCCACCCATATTGGGGAACTTTATTATTGAAGCCCTAGCAAACTAATGCAATGTTATGTGGAAAGATTATAGGAATCCTTTGGGAGAAAGAGAAAAAATAGTGTTTGTTGAGAATTATATAAAGAAATACAAGTTTCTTTTAGAAAGAAAGAGTTCTTTACTCTTTCCATTTTCATGTGTGTGTGATGTACATATGTGCATGCATGTTTGCATGTATATGGGGACATATTTGTGTAGGTTCCTGTGCATGTGTGTGTGTGTGTGTGTGTATGTGTATGTGTGTGTGTGTGTGTGTGTGTGTGTCTGTGTGTGTGTGTGTCTGTGTGCTCCTGTGCATGTGGAGGCCCAAAGTTGATACTGGGGATCATCCTCCATTGCTCTTCTACTTTACTCATTGAGGCAGGGGTCTCAGTCAAACCCAGAGCTCACTGATCTGGCTACCCTCACTAACTAGCTTTCAGGGGTCCCTGTCTCTGCCTTCTGAACCTTGGAATCATAAGTGGACTGCCACACCCACTCAGCATTTACATGGGTTCTGTGGATCCAAATTCTGCTGCTTGAACAGCAAGTACCTTGAGCACCGAGCCCTCTCCTCCTCTTCTAGCTCTGTAATGAGAACTGTAATACCACGAGGGGAGCTTTGTTAAAGAAGACATCTGAGGGGATTGGATCATCTGTATAAACCCAGAGAGGAGTAGTAGAACAAATTTAAACCTGGGTCTCATTTACTAGTAATCATCTTCTCTTTGCCTCATGCAGGAGGAAAACCCACAGGTAGGTCAGGCCCCACCCTTGCTGTACTCCTACAGTGACTTCAATGAAGACATACATTTGAATTTAGGAGAGGATTAAGCCAAGGACGCTTTGATCTGGAGCTAATCTGAACCTCTTGATGACAAACAACTCTGTTGATCTGTGAGTCACTTTGGCTTCTCACTAGATGGTGCTGCAGCCTATGACCGTGCCTGTACACAGAAAGGTGCGAGCTCTCCAACCCAGGACTCCTTCTGGTGCTTTGGTCATAATGTATTTATTTCTTACTGTTCATGTTTTTCTATTTCTGATTGAGAAGGAGGTCATTTTTAAAAATTTATTATTTTACTTTTATTTTATGTGTATGTGTGTATTGCCTGTATGTAGGTAAGTGCATCCGTGTTCTGCAGCCCTCACAGAGGACAGAAGAGGCTGTCAGATCCCCTGGAACTGGAGTTACGGACAGTCATTAGCTACCATGTAGGTGCTGGGATTCAAACCCGGGTCTTCTGCAAGAAAAGTCAGTGTTCTTAACTGCTGAGCTATCTCTCCAGCCCCAGAGTAGGAGGTTCTTAAAAGCATCGAAATAAGGGAATATCCACATTGATAAGGCAGGAGGTATATATTTTGGTCATACTACAATACCTTTTTCCAAAGGACCAGAGGACACGTGTTACCTAATAAGAGATTTTTAACATACTAACTCACCGTTGGATGCATAGCGAACAAAGAACTTCATGCCCTCCCGTCTTCAGTTTTTCTAGTGATTTATTCACTCTGGAAAGAGGCATGTAACTGCTTTCTGCCCTACTTTTCCCTTTTACAAACTAGAAGTAAAATGTCCCACATTTTACTTCAAAAGGCACTCAGAAGATGAATGAGGTAGTGTCTCTTAAAATACTCTGTGGTTATTGAAGAAATAGAGTTAGATCCTCTTTGTAAATAGCACAGGAGTGTTGAGGCCCACAATGACTTTGACCTGTCAATGTGTACTCGAGTCTTTTAACCCCACTTGATCACAGGTTATTCTTAAGAACTTTTACTGCTGCTTTCCTTAGTGAGGTAAGAGAACAATGATGGAAAGTCCCATTTTGGGGATGGATGAATGGGTGTGCTTCAGTTGTACACTGGTGAAATTTGTCCTGCCCTTTAGAAGTCATTTGTCTCTGTTTTTCTCCAAGCTTAAATGGTTTGCTGTGGTAACATTTGGCCAAAGTTTCTACATGGTCTCTTTACTCATGGTCAGCAGAAGAGAAGGTTTCCTCTGTACTGTTTTTTCAAACTATTTTCCAGATGTGTTTAATAAGGCACATTGGGTGGTGTATTGGATATTTCAGGTTAAATTAAAGTTTGGAATTTTGAAATATTCTGGTGATTAAATTATATCTTCTCAAAAATCTTGTATTGGACTATGCAAGCTGGTAAGGGGGAACATCAACTGATGGCCCAACCCCAGCTTCAAGGCCTAAAAAATCACATCAATGACCAGAACAATAAACAACGTTGATGCAGTAGTGGCACTTTTATCTTGGGGGTGATCAACGGCTATGTAATTGGACTCAATAGGATTCAATAGGAGTCCACTAATCCACTCAGTAGGAGGAAACTCATGTGTGGTACTGGATACCTAGCCAAATACACATAGCTGGAGAGGTTATAGATCTTAGAGAAAAACTCCAAGGCTGTCACACCCCTAGACAAATATAATTTCTTATGTGTAAAATATGGATCCTTAAATTTACAGACAAGTATCCTAGTCACTATACATCAAAGAAGCTTCTTTATCAACAGACAGGGATAATCGCAGAGTTCTACAACTTGTCATACACTGAGTTTGTCTGTGAATTGCCCAAGCCTAAGTGGCACATCTACGATGCAACCTCTACACCTAAGGCTCATGGAACATAGAACAAGGGATGAAGAGAAGAAAAATACAGCTTTCAATTCTCATCAGTGAAGCTTCTCATGCAACAGAGGGCCAGGGACACAAAAGGTCAAAATGGTCAAAACAGAAAATAAGAGTCCATAGAGTGTGGAAACTTGGACAGGACTCTTATGTTAAAATTTACCCACTCAGGGCTCAGGGACCATTGTAAAAGAGGGAGGGCAGAAGCATTGTAAGAGCCATGGAGGAGGTGCAGGACCATATACAAATAGAGCCCTACGGGTTCCTGGGACCTTGTTCATATGAACTTACAGCAATGGTGTCAGCATGCACAAGACCCAGGCAAATTCATGCAGACAAAAATCCAGCACAGAACTGGGCACGGTGGCACACGCCTTTAATCCTAGCACTAAGGAGGCAGAGGCAGGTGGATCTCTGTGAGTTCAAGTCCAGCCTGGTCTACATAGTGAGTTCCTGGTCAGTGGGGGCTACAGGGAGATCCTGTCTCAAAAAGAACAACAACAACAACAACAAAAAGGAATTGTAATCCAGGAGTGGTGGTGCATGCCTTTAATCCCCGCACTCGGGAGGCAGAGGCAGGCGGATCTCTGTGAGTTCAAGGCCAGACCCCAGCCTGGTCTACCTAGTGAGTTACAGGACAGCTAGGGCTACAGGGAGACCCTGCCTCAAAAAGACCCCCCCCAAAAAAATGCAGCATAGAATTGTGGAAATGAGCAGAGCAGAAGTCCCCAGCCTTAGCCAGAGAACTATTGGCAGCTGATTACTGCTGGGTGAGCAAGAGTTGATCTTTAAGGGAAAGACTCTAGAAAGGCTGACTAGAATCCAGTGGATGAACTTGCATTGAGGGACATCTGGGCACACTAATTTGACTTGATGGGCCTTAACATATATGAAAGAATGCATGGAATCTGGTGGGGGAGGGCTATGAGCGAATGTGAATGAGGGAGGGACTATAAAGATGATTAAGATGTTCTGTATGAAATACACAAAAATTCAATTAAAATTTTT
>NW_008336391.1:632546-676751 GCF_000622305.1 Nannospalax galili
ATTTTTAAAAAATCTAGTGCTGGAACTATAATCCCCAATATGCCTGTATTTAAGGACTGGACCTATAAAAAGAATTAAGGCTACATGAACTCATAAGGTTGAGGTCCTCATATGGTAAAATGATTACTGCTACAGGAAGAGACACCAGAGCTTCCTTCCATGTTCATGCTCTGTTTCCCTCTCTACTACACACCAAGCTGGTCCCTATCTACAGTCCAGCAAAAGAGGCAACCAATCCTGCTCCCATCCTGCTGTAGAAGTCCTAGTCTCCAGAGAAAATAAATGCCTGCTGTTTAAGATACCCAGCCAATGGCATTTTGTTATGGTTGACGGACCTGATTAGTTCAAAATCCTGTCAAGGAAAGGATCGGTGTGCTTTTGCTATAACACATCACATAGTAAACATTTTAGGCTTTGCAGTTCATACAACTTGTCTTAGTTGTTTCTTTTCTTCTTGCTGTGATAAAATACTCAGAAAGAAATTTAAGGGAGAGTTTATTTAAGCCCATAGTACATCATGACAGACAGTTAAGGCGTCAGGAGCTTGAAGCAACTGTTTGCATTACATATGCAGTCAGAAGAGAGTCAAGAATACATGCATGCTTTCAGCTCGCTTTCTCCATTTCATTTAGTCCAGATCCCGACAATACCCAAGGTGGGGGGTTTTCCCACCCCAATTCGTATCAAGATAATCTCTCATAGCTATGCTACTAACTGTTGCACAGGCTCTACTACAAATATTCAACTGCCATTTTGACACAGAACAGCCAAAAACAGTGTGCAAACCACGAATTAAGCTGGGTTACAACAAAACTTTATTTACAAAAATTCTTTGAGAAGCTCTTGCTTTCCCTCCCCTTCGTCTCTTTATCTAAGAACACAAAGTAATAGCAGTCAATTCTTTTATCTAGCTTTTATTCTTTAAGGTGCTAATGTGTGATTCGCGTTAGTGCTAATATACTGACTTTCAGACTGGAGGTGTAAGGAGTAATGCTTATTTTCTCTGGTTAAGCCACATGAATTCCGAGTCTCCTGATTTTTAGTTTCCTCTAATGTAGTGAACATAGCCTCTTCTTTGATACCTTCTTTTTTTCCTGTACAAAATACTCAAACGGAAGATCCGCAGACGTATGTCAGCATCCTGTCTTTCTTTGCTGTGCAGTCCGTTTGCTGGCAGCCCTGTGTCTTCCCACATGCCCATTCTGACAGGCACCTCCTTTACTCTGTTCCTCCCAGTGCTGCCAAGCACTTTGCTTCCTCTCCCCTTCCTATCATGGGCTATAATTATCTGAAAATGTCACCCCTTTGGCTTCTGAGACTGTTCAATGATTGCCACTGTTTTCTGCTTGATTATTTAGTTATGACCACAATCACCATTTGCAATGTGCTTATTATGACCAAGGAAGTAGGCCAACTTTTTCCAAATATAATCTCACTTAATTATCATAGTATGCCTATCAGACAGGTATTATTATGCCCATTTTGTAGGCAAGGACACTTGAGTACAGGAGAGGTAAGTGAAGGAGGCCTGATTGAAAAATTGACAAGGAAGTCCCACAATTTGGTTTGGAACTTAGGAGTTTCTGAGTCCAGAGCCTGTGTTTTATTCATTTTTTTCCTGTTGGCTTTTAAAACTTTCAAAATCTTCCTTTTCTTAGATTCTCATACACAGAAAAATGTATTTGACTCTCATCCCTCAAAAAAATAAAAAACAAACAAAAAAACAAAGAAACAAACAAGCTCATTGGACGCAGCCTATGTTATTTGTCATTTGCATGAAAACTTGGGTATTTTGCTTCTATAAATTTTGAGAACTATTTTCTTATAAACAATTCTTGTTATTTTAGATCACTGTCCTGACACATTATTCTTTAGTTAAATATGGTTTGGTCCACTCTGCAACAGTAGGCATTTGTATCCTTTAAGAAGCCTATCCGGGCCTAAAAATAGAAATGACTTAACTTTCTTTACTGTAAGGGAACAAACTACCATCTCAAAAAATGAAAGACACTGGCCCTCGTGTTAGGAAGAACTCAGAATGGACATGTATGTAGTTAGCATGGTTCTTAGCCATACAGAATTTTACTGTCTTTGATATTAAGGGGGTTAATGATAGGAACTGAAATTCGACCTCCAGTTTGTAAATTAGATAACCTAGCTTTCTGCTGCATGCACAGTTGTTTCTTAATTAATTTTACAGCTGTTGATGGCATTGATCAGATGATACTTTTCAAAATATATGTAAACCAATCAACCATAGATTTTTTTTCGTGAAATGTGAGTTAGAGCCACATGTATCTATTTTTGAGGATGAGTGTTCTTGTTATCTTTAGGAAAGGCATAGTTTTCTCATTTGGAATAAAACATGACTTGCTAGAAGTCCTTGATATGACAGTGAGTCCTTTCAGAGCAGTTCGCTTTTAGCAGAGTGAGACACATGACTTAGTTTATCTCTGAGACACACAATTTAACTTTCAAATGAAAAGGAAAAATCCTCTGGGCAAAATGTATTTTTTATATTTCTAAGACGAAACAGCATGAACAGCTTCTATGCTTTCTCACTTCCGTTTGGTAATATATGTGGGTTAATAGATTAGGTCAGGATTGCATAAATTAATTGATGCCTTATGCCATTGTGTTTATTATAAGCCATAGTTGTTGGGCCAGCGAGTCTGAGTGCAGAAATTGCTGACTTTCAAGCAGTTCCCGGGGACAAGGAGGAAAGGATTCAAACCCAGATTTTTCTTCCCTAAATTACCTCTTTATGAATCAGCCAAGCATCAAGGATTAAATAGGATGATCTCTGCTTATTTCTTTTGTAGGTTATCTGCAGGAAAAATGAGAAGCAATTTCCTGTCTTCTTTCCTGTTTCTTCTGTCTTCTTCTGTCGTAGCATTTGCACTTCGATTACTAAGAAGTTTGAATCTTACTTGAATTGCACAAGAGTAAGAGTGAAATCTTCTAGAAAAATAAACCACGCTAGAATCCATTGCTAAGACAAACGTGTGGTTTAGAGTTTATGGGATATTCGGGGAGCCTGATGACAGCAGAGCATATTAATATTTCTCAGTCTGAGGCTCAGGTAGTTGTGACTGGGAAACAGAGTTATGAGCTGACTGTTGCAGCACTGAGAGTAATGAGGAAAGAGAGAAAGTCATCCTAGCTGGCCTCTGGAAAGATTGGGAAAGTGGAAGTCATTGCCTTTGGTTGTGTATTTATTGGTGACCCTATTAGAGTCCAATGACTAGGGCCAATCCAATGATCCAATATATGGCCCTTTGTTAAGCTGAATGGATCTAAAAAACAACAACAACAAACCCAAACCCCAAAGTCATGAATCTGGGAAAGAAACAGACAGGTAAAGGGATTGAAAGGGGTGGGAAAATGATAAGAAGTATGGGGAAAGAGTAACCAGAAAGCAGTATACAAAAAATATATATATTTGTTGAAGAACCAACTTAATTAAGAAAATAGAGAATGCCCAGTTAAACGTGAGTGTCTTGTAAGTGTAACTTTCTATCAAACACATATACAGAGCTCTGTGTGGGGTCTATCCACACTAAACAACTTACTGTTTATTGGAAATTCAGATTGAATTGAGCATCCTGCATTGTATCTAGCAAACCAACTAAAAGGCAGATGTCAAGGAGGAAGCAGGCAGGCAAACTGAATTTCAAGAAGAAATAAATGCAGTGAACTTGTGTAAGAGTGTCTAAGAATGAACAGAGGCCTATATCAGCATGGGGAAGGTGCTAGAGCTCCTGCATAGAAACCCTAGGATTTTCATATCTAGAATGGAGTGAGGTTGAAGTAGATGACCAGCTCTTAAACTTAGGGGTCAAATATCAAGGACTTGTCAATGGATGCTTTCTTCCTAACTCTATCTTTCATTTTCCCTCCTCACTTCTTTCTGACTAGTATCCAATCCTCCATTAGTCTCTTGAGGTACCTAAGTAATTAACTACATAGCTGCCTAACTTTATATCCTATTTTCCCCCCACTGATGATGTACCTAATCTTTCATTCTCAGAGCCAAACATTTTGAAAGAATACTTCCCTCTGCTTGTATCTCTGTTCTCTCCTCCTCTCAGTTCACTGTGATTTGTTTAAGATGACTAAGAACCTCTTGATTACTAATTAAATGGATGCTTTCCAAGATTTTCTGTATGGCCTCTCTGTAGCATTTGGCATCACTGATGTCCCCCCACCAATATGGCCGTTGCATACATCTTATTTCCCTTGACTTCTGAGACAGCACATTTACCTGCACAGGTATTCCTCTTCCTCTGCATCTTTATTCTATGTGGGCACTTAGGAAAGTTTTCTCCAAGTTTCATGTTTGCTGATTTCATGACATCATGGCTTCAATCAACATCTCTATGTTCATGAACTATAATTGTTTATCTCCAGTCAGATCTTTCTTTTAAGCTGTGGTGGTTTGAATGAAAATGTCCCCCATAGGCTCAAAGTATTTGAATTCTTGGTTAGTTGGTGGTAGTGTTTAAGGTTGAGTGCATACAGCCTTGCTGGAGGAAGCATCATCACTGGGGGCCAGCTTTGAGAGTTCATAGTCCCATCTCATTTCCAGTATCTCTCTCTCTCTTTTTCTCTCTCTTTCTCTTTCTCTGTCTCTCCCCTTCCTGTACATGCTTGAAGATGTTAGCACTTAGATTTCTTCTCTGTCTCCTGACAGGCCTTCCTCCCCAGATGGACTCAGCCCTCTAGAATCATAAGCCAAATAAACTCTTCATTCTATAAGTTGCCTTGGTCATGGTGTTTTATCTCAGCAATAAAAAAGTAACTAATACTTAAGCTTCATACTGGTATTTCAACTCTAGGATAAGTATAGTTTATATACTATGGCCACTGTACACTCAATATGGCCTTAAATGCCTATTGATCCTATTCTAGCAGATCATAAAGCAGAAGTCATTTAACATTCATTATCTTAAACAACCAAGAAGATGACAAATGAAGCAAGATTTAACACTTCTGTACATTTTCACTCTTTAGATATGTATTCTGTGGATGTGTGTTATAATTTTAGTAACTTGTTTTTGAGGGGTTACTGTGCTGGGTATAGCCAGAGTCTTCACAGCCATTTGTTGGACCATAAGCCTTCACATAGTCCCACTGTTTCAATTCATTGACTGTTTGTCTCTAAGATATATTTTCTGATAATATTCCATATGCTCTTTTGAAATTGTTACAGAAGTTTTGAATTAGTGTGTTTTGTCACATACAAAGTCACCCTGCTGAGTTACTAATGCTTAGTATAATTTGGGCTTCTGGTTGTCCCAGGAATGGGATGCTCCACCTGAAAACAAAAAAACGTTTTATCAGATACCTCAGTTAAGGTCACATATCGCAGAGTGTTTCTATACATGCTAATATGACCTCAGTTTACTCTGGTGTGATGCCACTCAATGATCATTCTGAACAAATTTTTCAAATATAACAATTTCCCAGTGATTTACATTGTAATTTTGGAGATGTCTATTCTCATTAAAAATATGGGCACCAGAACAAATGAAAATCCTTCTTTAATGTGGAAAACTACAATATTTATTATAAAGGAAGGAGTTTTGAAAAATTAACCACAAAATAACAAAAATGAGTGAAATGCCTTAATGGACTCTCTTTAATTTAAAAACTATATAAAAAAAAAGAGTTTACACTAGAAAACGTTCAACGGAATAATGTCCACTGTTAATTTCCATGATTTTGTTTTATTTTATTTAGAGAAGGAAGAGGGTGAGGTGAAGATAACTGAGAGACTGACATAGTTTGTTGGGTTAGGGCTGCTATGATAGAATGCCATGGGCTGGTTGGTTTATGCAGCAGAAGCTCATTTCCCACAGCTCTGAGGCTGAACATTTGAGAGCAAGTGTCAACACTGTCAGATTATCTAGAACGGGGCACCTTCCTGTCTTGCATATGACTCTCTTCTTGCTGTGACCTCACGTGGATGAGAGTGAGAGGCAACAACTCTCTGGTCTTTTATCATAAGAACACTATCTCCACTGTGGAGATTTATCTCATGACTTCATCTGGACCTAATCACACCCTTCCCAAAGACCCCTCCTCTGAATACTTCTACACTGGGTTTTGGACTTCAACCTCTGAATTTTTTTGGAGGGGGAAACCATGACAGTAAGTCCTTAAGAGAGAATTCGCTTACCATAAAATATTCTAACACCTGTAGGTTGACAGTAAAAGTTTTCTGTTTTGAGATTAAAAGCCATTCAGCTGAGTACTTTAGAACAAATATTATTTAAAACAAGAATCGAGTTTTAATAGAGGATTAATTGTTCTGTTAGGCTCAAGAAACATAGAGCATTAAGTCAATGTCAGAGAAGGTTATACTGTTCTCTCGACCATTGTCAACCTTGATGAAAGGAGCCCCTAACCTTGAGGAAGCCTTCCTTTTCTAGCATTTGGTTTTGACCTTGTGTCATTTCTCTGTATACAAGTTTCTAGACTCAAAATAAACTTGAGGAAAAGCCAAGTAATGAATTCAGCAGACTGAAATGAATCAGGTCATATTTTCATTCTTTTAGAATCTTGCTGGTATTGCTCTTTTCTGTGCATTTTCATCATTCCAGTTGAGGTTAGAATTGTGACATTAAAAAGAAAAAAATATTTTTTAGGGGGATAAGGGAGAAATTACCCTTCTCTGTAGCGAAAACATAAACTTACAAAGATAATATAGGTACACTAATGTTTGTAACAGTATAGCCCCAAACTAGAAATCATCCTAGTTCCCATGAATTTACAAATGGATAAACAGGCAGTTGAATATTGTTCAGCTATAAAAAGGAGTGGATTGCTGATGCATGGTGAAGCACAATTGAACCTCAAAGATATTTTGTGTAGTGAAAGAATCCTAGTGAAAATTATATGATTCCATCTATATAAAATACCCAGAAAAGGCAGGTTTATAAAGCAGATCAGTGGTTGCTGGTAACCATTCTGAGAACAATGATTAATTGTAAACAATGACTTCTGTGGATAGTAGAAATATTTTAAAGCTGTGTTTTAATAGGTACATGGTTCCATAAAATTTCTAAAAATCACTGACTAGTATATTTACAATAAATGTGGTGTTAAATAAATGAAATCAACAAAAATGCTAAAAGGATAACTTTTAATAAAACTTCTTATTCTTCAAAGCAAAAGCTGATAAAACCCATATCCCAGGGAGTCGTCTGTGTTCTGGTCCAGTCTAGATTTCTCTTTTAGATTATGCTGCTCTAATCACTGTGATGTTTTCACAAATCCTCTGGAGTTCATTTAGAAGTCTTCCTGGCCAATTGGACACTTGTTTTCCTTTAAAAGAAGGAAATGGGCAGTGGTGGGGGGGGTGAGGTTACTGTGACCACAGAATTATTGGTGACTTTTAGGTACAAGGCGATTAGCGGAATGTCGGACCTGTAAACACGTTCACTGGGTGGTACTGGATGAGGGCCCATCTTTGCTGGCAATGTCAGTCAGACAACACTGAAGTGTGGTCTTGGAAAACCAGTTTCACAGCTCTGCTTCATCCTCATTATGGGCCACAGGGGTGCAGTTCCTGACATATCAAAATTCTTGAATAATATCCATCAGCTCTTTGCTATCAATGTACTGCAGCTTGAGCATGCTCTCATTAGAGGAACACTCTGTTCATCCCTAAATCAGAATCTTTGGAGAAATGCAGAACATATTGAAAAGCAGATAATAACCAGTAATGGAGCAAAAACGCTGTTAGTGCTGTTACTCACAGTAAATGCCTCTGATATTTTCTCTGTAATATATAACTCTTGCCATCATTCCTTTTGCAAAGAGCAAATGATGTTTATAAATTTGTCTGGATGGCTAGTCATTCAAAGCTTTACACTGGCTAATTCAGTTAAAAGAGTCAAATGCCCAAGTTTAATTCAAAAAGCAAATACAAAATCAAAATGTAATTCTTGCCATTTTCCCTGTCACCTAAATATGGGAAATAATACCTAATTTTCTACAACTGACATGAAAGGCATACTGACTGGGTTATCATGAATGGTTCTTGTGAAGGCATTGAATCATTCTTTGACTGAGTTCTAATGAAAGAAAAAAAATATTGTCATGTAAGGGATCCCATTAGCACAGTGCTGCAGGGACACAAGCATGAGTTTTTTGACAGTCTCAGCATCCTACAAGATAACCTTATTTGTATACAGTTTTTAGGCGATGTGATTAGATTCCAATACAATGAAATCTGTAAAAGTCCTATCTATTCTGTCTTGTAAACCTTTAGACAAATAGAATCACAGTTGAAAAATAGAACCTTAAGGAAATTGGACTGCAGTGAGTTGAATATTGGCTGGAAAAGTTGAGGGAAAATTGAAGGTTCAACTATAGCTGTATCTTAAGCTGAGTGAAACCTGGCCATCTGGAGAAGACAGTAAGAGCAATTCTGGGAGGTACTGAATGTAGAGGGGGAAATATCAAAATGTGTTTCTGAGAACAAAGAATAGGAGACTGGATTGGCCATTCTAAAAGTATATATTGGAGAGTTTATAGGAGAAAGTTGGAATGTATCTTATTCTTTTGTGTATTTTTATTGAATTTTTGTGTATTTCATATACATCTTAATCGTCTTTACACCCCCTTCTCCCTCAGTACCCTCCCATTGCCTCTCACTGGATTTCATGCATTCTGTCATTTATATTAAGGCCTACTGAGTCAAGGTAGTGTACCCAGACATCCCTCAGTGCAAGTTCATCAGTCAACCTATCTAGAGTCACTCCCTTAAAGATGATCAGCTCTTTCTCGCCCAGCAGTAATCAGCTGCCCAATAGTTCTTTGACCAAGATTGGGGCCTGCTGCCCATTTCCCCAGTCGTACGGTGGCTTTTTATCTGCTTGAGTTTGCATGGGTCTTGTGCATGCTGTCACCATTGTTGTAAATTGATATGAGCAAGGTCCCAGGAACCTGTAAGACTGTTTCCATATGGTCCTGCACCTTCTACCCTGGTTCTTACAGTCTTTCCACCCCCTCTTCTGCAATGGTTCCTGATCCCTGGGTGGGTGATGTTTAATATAGGAGTCCTGTTCAAGGACCCACACTCTGAAGACTCTTATTCACTACACTTTGGCCACCTGTGGCCCTTTGTGTTCATTGCTCTCTGTTGCATGAGGGAGCTTCATTGGGGGTAGAGAAATACTGATGCATTTCTCAAGTCTTATGTGTCTTATTCTTTCTGAATTGTTTTGTATGCTAGAATGACAGGTTTAAATTTGACTTCATAGGTAGCAATGAACAATGGAAGGTTTTGAAAAAAGAGGCAACACTATGCAGATAATATTCTCACATGAATGTGCCAATGGTAGGTATGTGCAAAGGGTTGGAATCCTTTTCTATCAACTATAAAATGATAGGAAAGATGAACATGAAATAGCTGTGGAATAGAGACTAAAAAGATCCTTTGTTTCCTCAAGAAAATTAACCGTGTATTTGCACTCTTGATGAAGAGGAGAATGATTTCAATGTTGGCAAAAATAGTAATTAAGAGGGCTGGTGGAAATGGGCAATGATGTATTTTAAACACCGAGTACTGAATGCAATGTGTTGAGCAGGTGTCTAAGGAGCTAATGTGTAGGCAGGTCCAAAGACACTGCCTCGACTGCTGTGTGTTCTGTTGCTCCTCGCTGCCCATGGCAGGACCTATAGACAATGGTGCCCCATACATATCACGTGAGCGATTTCAAAGAAAGAAATATATAATGGCTGTGATTTGAATCAAGGTCAAGAATGCATCTGAAAGTCCTCTGGATAGAGTTTACTATTCAAATCATGAGAAATGATTAGTTATCTAGTGACTCAGAAGAAAAGACCAAGCGTCAAGCCGGGAAAACCTTCAAACAAGGAACTGTAACAAATAAATGGTACAGAACAGAGAGCTACGTAAGTGATGGCACGTTTAAAGTGGCAGGTAAAAAAATTCTAGTGGTAGTTTTAGGAGACGAAGATGATCATTTAATTCTGTGACTGACCATTTTTAGAATTTGGTTATATGATCATTGAGTATGGATGCAATCAAACCTTCTATGTCAGGTTATGTAGAAAATGAAGGACATTATAGAGTGCTTATATATAAATCCATCATACAAGTGTCTTTGTCAAAAGTGAAGATACTTTGATCACATGCATGTGCTGTGAACGCTGAGCATGACAAGGGCTAGAGTGGCATTTATTCTACCATTATTACATAAAAATTAATTTGGGAAACTAAATTAAACACAATCTTAAAAATCCCCATTCTGAGCTAGTTGCATAGAGCTCAGTACTAGGGACCAGTTGTGAGCGTCCAAAGACTTTTTTGCCGGAAAATGAAGGTAACATAAGTCACACTTTTGTACTAGATGTGATACCTGAATAGATGAAGTAGATGTAACAGATGCGACATGTAATAGATGAAACTTCTTTTTCCTATTTGAAATCATTTAGGACATTGTCCTTGGACTAGTCACTAAACTGAGATAATAATTACAGTTTAATGTGTTATTATGCTCTATCCATATCTAAGTTTTGGCTATAAATACTTAAATTCTATCATAATGAAAAGTGAAATTGGAATTTTTCTCTTGAAATTTCAGATTCAGTATGCTCCATCTTTGAAGCATATCTGCCAGACAGCGCCAAGATCCACTAACAGTTATAACTAACAGTTATAATTTTTTTCAATTTTGACACAACTGGCCTTTTTTCTGATGTTCTAAAAATAGGTCCTTTGGCTCAGAAACTTACCCAAAGCATATTTATTTCTGAAAATAAAAATGCATCAGCATGGAGCATGGGTATACTTTGATTCACATATGTGTCTTCAAAAACCAAAGAAAAAACTCTGATGTTTCTTTCATGCACCGTTTTCTCATAATTGACTGCCCCGAGAGTGAGGATTGCCTACTCCTGGCTGCATTTGGAGAAGCACTGCCTGATGAAAAGTGGCGCAGGGCCACCTTTTTACTTTGCTGGCAATTCAGATCACCACCCCAATATTTCTAGGACATCAGAGGCACACACTGCAAGCCTTCCCATCTCCAGTTCTGCTTGTCTAGTTAGTATGACTTTAACAGACTATAATAATATTTCATTTGATAGTTCTCAAGGCTTCAGAAAACAGCATTTTAGGCTGGGGAGATAGCTCAGCTGGTAAAGTGATTGCCACACAAGCATGAGGACCTGAGTTTGATCCCCAGAACCCATGGGAAAAGAGCCAGGCATGGTGCCCTGTTACTGTGATCACAGTGGGGCTACAGAGACAGTAGGAGTCCTGAGGTCTATTGGCCAGTCAGTCTAGCCTAACTGGTAAGCTCTACACCAATTGTTTCAAAAACCAAGGTAGATGACTCCTAAGAAATAACAGTTGAGATTGACCTCTGGCACACACACACACTCACAAATTCACCCATGAGAACACACACACACAAATTCACCCATGAGAACATACACACGCACGCACGCACACACACACACACTCTCATGCACACAAATGCACCCATGGGAACACACACATCTGCACCCATGGGTACACATACACAATACACATACACACCATAAAAGGAGATACAAGCATATCCCCCCCCCAAGAATATTTATCTTACCAGTCAACATGACCTAATTGTTCCCTTGACTCAGGAGAACCATCACAAGTCACAAAAAAGAAAATAAAAGTAATGATTGATATTCCACCTAAGTTGTGTTATATCCTCTCCTGACTTGTCTGTTTGAAGACTGATTACAGAAATAACACAAAGAAGCATCATAGTGCTTCTGTAATAAAGGTTTGAGAAGCATTCAGAACACAAGGATTAGAAATAGTCATCAAAGAAATATGACTTTTACCTTTTGTATTTAAAAGGAGCTATTTCACATAAAATTATCAAGGCTCTTGAGGATACTTGCTATAGATTTCAGTAACTTACTTCCAACATCATGTGTAGAGCAGAGACTAGGACATTTAAAAGGAGTTGTTAAAGCTTAAATTTTTATGATTTTAATAAAAATGTCATTCAAGAAGTTAGATGCTGTCATTAGTCTGTGGTTTTAGATTTAGATCATATAAAATATTGGGACCTCGTCTTTTTATGTTCATGACTCTTCACTTTATAGGAGTCTTATAATTTTGGAGTAGTATTTTTGCTAACAATAGCAATTACTGTAATCTTTTCTCCAGACAAAAACAACCCATCAAAACATAAAACAAGAGGAACTGATCAATTCTGGCATAATTCTGCAGAGCACACACTCTCTTTTTTAACTTATTGGAGAGAAGAGAATCCTTATCCTTGTACAAACCCCTGAGTTGGAAACTATTGAGTCACTGCTCAGGAGACAGCTACTGAATGAACTTTTTCAGAGAATATTTGTTTGATGTCATCAGTGACATCAGTGGGGACAACGAGGGTGGGGCTGGCTCTTTCAGACTTGCATAAGCTCCAGTAAGCATTTTTAAAGATAAATTTCCATGTACAGCTGCCCATTTATACTAGTTCATAGACTCTTGGGCCAGATTCAAATGATCTTAGTTTTAAAAATTGTATCTTTTTAACCCACTGAGGCTCATTAGTGCTGCCCATTTGGGCCTGGTGTTTAGTTATCTACTGGGGCATAGAGAAGCCAGCAGTTGCCACTCCCAAAGAAAAGTCTGCCTCTCTCCCAGCAGCCATCAGTTGCAAGTATTTCCTCAGCTTTGGATGGAGCCTTGGTAACCCCATGCCACACATGCTGGAATTTTTAACCCGCTGGCTCTTATGCAGGTTTTGTGTAGTTAGCCCAGCTTCTGTGAGTTCATGAGTGTGGCGGCCATGTCATGTCCGGGATAGTGTTACAAAGGACAGTATTACACAGCATACTTCCTTTTTATTTTGTTTTCTAGCTTGCATAGTCACAATGAACTGTGACTCATGGGAAAATAAATGGAAGATGGACCATAAATAAGCTTCATGAGACCCCTAGCCCCTACCCTTTAAAAAGTTTTAAAATTTATTTTTATTTTATGTGTATAAGTATTTTGCCTACATGTATGTAAGTATATCAAATGTGTACAGAGACCAGAAGAGGACATCAGATCCTATGGAACTGAAGTTACAGACAGTTCTTAGTCACCATGTGGGTGCTGGAAAATGAACCCAGGTCCCCTGCAAGAGCAGCCAGTGCTCTTAACTGCTGAACTATCTCTCCACCTCTTCTGTTCCCTTTTTAATATAATACAAAATTCAATTTTTAAAAAATATTTTATTTATTTTTATTTTATATATATGAATGTATTGACTGCATGTATGTAAGTGCACCCACAGAGGTCAGAAAAGGGAGTCAGAGCCCCTGGAACTGGAGTTATGGATGGTTATTAGTCGCCATGTGGATGCTGGGAATTGAACTCAGGTCCTCTGCAAGAGCAGCTGGTGCTCTTAATCGTTGAGCCATTCCTCTAGCTCCCCAGTTTTGTTTTTTTAAGAACAAAACATTTCTATGTTTTTAAATCCAGTATGTTTATCTGCATGCCATGCTTTGCACACATAAAACTACATTCCATAAAATTCAGATAAAATTATTATATGTTGAGTTAAATGTAGTGTAAGAGAGAGTCCCCTCCTCTCTTATGCACTGAGCTTTACTGACCCCGTACCTGTGCCTTGCACCAAGTGGAAAATAAACTCCCAGCAGCGGTCCTTCCAAAAAAATTTAAAAAGTAGCATGAATACATTTTTATGCTAATTCTATCTTCCTGCAATCTGGGAGTGTTTCTTTTGATATTCATGTTACATATTTAATGTTATGAAAACTATTTTTATGTTTTCAACTTTCTACAACTTCAATTCTATTATTGAGTATGTTTCATTGAAGAGTATGTCTCCTGACTTACCTACCAGATTCACACCTGAACTTCTAAGGGGACCTCTTGTTCAGTATCTCCTCTGCCCTACAATACTGTGAAATTTCAGAAAAAGAAAAAGGGATTTTGGACTCGGCAGTAACCAAGATGCCCAATGCAACTGAGGTCAGGCAGAGTGAGGGCTCTAAGCAAAGTCTGTGATTTGGCAAGAAGGTGATTATTAGCTGCTCTTGAAAAGAACAGTTTTCATAGCTAAATGAGGATGGAAACAAGATTAAAAAGCAGTAATAAGATACATTTTAAAACCAGCAGACAGTAAAAATTTTTAAATTTAACATTAAGTGATATAAGGCCACAGGGAAGCCTATACATTAATAGTGGGAAAGTACATTGGAGCACTATGTTGCAGAGGAGGGACCCAGCCTTGCCTTCAGGATCTAGTAAAGTTGGCAGTGCACATAGCCCAAGGTCCAGAAATCCCATTTCTGGCTAAGTAGCATGGAGAACCTTTTACCCATGTCCACCAAGAGACATGTATAAAAGGGCCTATTGTATACGATCTTTGGTGGTGAAAATTCGTAACAATATGAATTTCCATCACAAGGGAAAGATAAATATTCAGCAAGTGAAATGAATTGATTACAACCATACATATTAGTATCGATTGATATATACATGTATATATAATATGTAATTTTATGTATAACACAATATATATTTAAAAAGGTCTCAGAATGGAATATATAGTGAGAAATCATTGTGTAACTTAAAATAACAAGAACAATAACAAAACCCAGCCAGGCATTACCAAGCACACAAGAGACAGAAGCAGGAGGATTATGAATTCAAGGCCAGCCTGAGTTATGTAGTAAGATCATCTCAAAAACGAATACATAACTAATTACATAACAACAGCCACTGTACATTTTAGAAGCAACTGCATACTTGGTACAACTACATAGGTTCCAGCACTCGGAAGGCAGAGGCGCAGAAGTCTGTGGGTTTGTGGTCAGCCTTGTCTACATAGCAAGTCCCCGGCCAGCCAGGAGTACATAGTAAGATCCTACTTTAAACAAAGAAACAAAAACATTGAGTGGATAGATTCAGAACACTGGTTGCCTGGAAGTGCGGGTGGGTGACTGAGATTTTAGATGGATTTGAGAGGGGAGTTACAGTGACTGCAATACCACCACCCTCTAACTGCATTTGGAATGTTTTATTTTCAAAAATCTGGATTGAATCATATAAAATAGTAACTTGCTCACTGAGATGATGAGCAACCTGCTATTTGCCTCTATTATAAATTTTTGAAATTATTAAAACACACAGAAATGAAAGTGAAGAGAGCATTTCAGTTTGGGGGAAGGATAATTATATTTGGAATTAGAGGGTGACAGAAATGGAGAATTTTAAGACTCTTGAGACTGAGAATAAAGTCTCAGCCTCTAGCTGACAAAGCCTCATGGAGCCTCAGCCACAGAAGGCAGGCATGGCCCTTGGCAGCTTCACACCTCAGTGCATCCATGTGCATCTTATACAACTATCCTATTCCACTTATGCTGTTTCTGGAAAGCTTAGGACCGGATTAACGATCAGTTTTTTGAAGGAGGGATGGAAGAAAAGAGGGAGAGAGAAAAGGAAGGAAGGAAGGAAGGGAGGAAAGAAGGAAGAAGGAAAGGAAAAAAGGAAAGAAAGAAAAATGAACTAGATTCAGGACAAATACAGGGAGAAAGACTAGGATAAAGGAAGACAATAAACACCAACACAGACACATAGAATGAGAGAATAATTAAATCAAATGTAAAGAAAACAGAGCAATTGACGACTGCTCCCTGTAGCTGAGAAGGTGTTGTGTGTCACTGTGGGAATGGACAAACGTGAAGAGCTGTGGTTTTATCTTCTTTCTGAAACACTTAAATCATGGTCTCTAAGTACTAGATCCTAACTAGATCCCTAGAACTTAAACTATTTGAAGTTGTAGGGGAACAATGATAATTTGTGAAAAGTAATTGTCAAACACATTCAGAAGATACCTTGTGGAGATATGTTATGGTAAGAACACACAGGGAATTTTGTAAAGCTTTGGAAAGATTCTAGAGTTGGCAAGTGCTTGTTAATGAACTGATAGGATTGAACTGAATTAGACAACTGTAATCACATTATTTTAAATAATGTGGAGAATATGGAGCCATACTCATGGCATGAAATACACACGTGCAATTTATTTGCACTGACAGTGGTAAGTACTGCTTTGACTTACACATCACACAGTTCAGGTAATCATGATAGCCACCATACTGAATGGCTATACTAACTCACATGACAGCTTTTCCAAGCACCTGCAATTAGAGTTAACCTCCATGTGGTTCTTGGGCTTTTTTTGTTTAATACTAACATTGATATCAGGGGACCAAGGGCAGGAGAGGAATTAATTATGGGTCATATATAATTGTATTATTGTACACAACAAAATACCAGATATCTATGAGAGAACCCATCTGAGTAACACCAAATGAATTTCAAATTACTTCCATCTTCTGGAAAACAAACACCAGGATTTTATGATAGTAGATGGTATTTTGGTGTCAAACATTTGTTATTTGGCAGGTAGTCAGATTCTTTGGTACTTGTATGTTTTCTGTACTGCATGTGTGTGATGGATTGGAAACTCAAAAAGTACAAAATAAATAGGATTATGATGTATTAGAAAAGATGAACTTAAATTGTAAATAAAATGTGACAAAATTCAATAATGTGCAGCTGGTGCCTGTTGTATATAATGTTAGTTAACTTTAGTTATGTTCCTATCAGGTATCATGCTATATCCTGGAAACTCAAAACAAGTCAAAATCAAGGTGGAAAACCATAGCAATCCCAGCCTACTCTATGTTATTGTAGCATGTGAACTAAGAATAGTTTTTACATTTTTAAGTGGTTGAAAGAAAGATAAATAAAATAATGAAACAAGAAAATTATAAGAAATTCAAACTTTTGTCCACAAATAAAGTTTTATTGAAACATAATGCTCACTCATTTAAACATTTTCTGTGGTGACTTTCACAACAGAACTGAGTAGTTGTGACAAAAAAATTGAAGTCTTTAGTCCCACAAAGCCTAAAATATTTACTCTGTGGCCCTTCACAGAAAAAGTTTGCTGACCCTTGAGGTAAATATGCTATTTTGTAATTATGTAGTACTTTTCCTCCTGGAGATTGGCATAAACAACTCTATGGGCCACTCTACAATCTTGGGGTTTGGCTAGCCATCAGCCTTCACATTAACAGTCTTCTCAAGGCCACAAGACAGAGAACAGACAATTATACAACCGTCATCTATGTAGGAAATAGCAGCAATTAATCGTGTAGAATTTCCTGAGCCCAGAAAGAGGAGCTACTGAGGCACACTTTGATTAGAGGTCTTTGGACACTGGCTTGGGAAGGCATTTTATTTAACCAATGTGTGGTAAATGTTTGACAAATAATATTGCCTCTCTTAGACAAAGAAAACAGAGTTGGTATTTCCTTAGAACCTGGAAAAGAAGTTGTCAAATGAATGCTTTCTTCATCTTTATTACTTGGATATTGGCTTGTATGGTTGAGCTTTGTCTTGAGTGCTAACCTCTTCTTTTCAGTATTTAATAGCTCATTAAAAAAAAAGTCCTTCTGTGAAATGAACCATAGAGGTCTGGGCACAGAGATTCTTCTTTCTGTGTGTGTGCTTGGCTTTTAATTGCCTAATCACTTTAGTTCTGTCCTGAATGCTTTTCACTGTAAATTCTATACCAAAGATTTGTGATTTTGTTTCAACACGCTAATGTTGATCTGAGTTATCAGGAATTGAACATGGAGGTAAAATACCCCAACATACTTTAAAGCAGCCATAGACCCACAAAAAGAAAATCTCACGGGGATTTCACCAGATCAGAACAATTTTTCTGCCTTGCAGTAAGAAAACCCAGAAATGATGTTTTCCTAATAAAACTTATTTTCATTTACTAAATTTTATTGGAAGTGTCTGACATAGCTACTGGCTTACCTACCTCTTTGAAACAGATGTGATTTTGTGTTTTCCATAATTGTTGGATTCAGAAATACCTACATGAGGTAAAGGCATTTTTAAAAATGTCATGTCTGTGTGGCTTTTGCTTCCTTTGATGGCAAGAAAGGTTATGGCCACAGCCAGGGACCAGTCAAGCTCAGAAAGACTGAAGAGATGGACTGGAAATGGCAGTTTCTCTGTTGCTTTGGAAAACATTAAGAAAAGTCTGAAAGCTCTGTGTTCCTCTGTGATACACAGTATTTCCAGTACGGAAATGTGTTTTTTTTTTCTTTTTCCCTCTGAAGTTTCTTTTCTTCATTCTTTCCCCTTTTTCCTGACTTTCCCCTTCTTTAATCTTCCTTTTGAAGTTCCCTTTTTGTTTTTTATTTTTATTAACATTTAAAAAATAATATTATTACATTGAAAAGCTTTGTATAGGCAGGTTGGAGAACTTGGAAGGGAATGAATGCCAGACTCACATTATAGCAACAGTGAGGGGGTTCCACAGTATTGTTGAAGCATGGCAGGTAATACAATTTTATCAGTAAATAATTCTCAAAAATTAAGTAGGCATATAGAATTGCAAATTTACATTCTAATATGCAATTATATATTTTTAGTTTTAGAGTCGTATCAGTTTAGTGATTAAAGTGCTTCCAAAAGATTTTTTTAGCTTTCCAGATTTTTGTCACCCAGAAGTTCAATTCAGTGTTTTACATTTTCTGGAGGGCAGAGGTGAAGGTACACTGGGGCTGTAGAAGAGCAATAGAAAAATTATGGAAAACCTCTTGGTGCCTGAGGACGAGAAAGGTCTATCAAGGCCTGGACGCTCAGGACCACGTGTAAAGTCAAGACCATAGCTGGCCATCAAGGTGGGAGGTCCACTCTAGATAATTAGTTCTCTCAAGAGAAGAATCTGTAAATAAGAGAAACCTCTCCAGTCCCCAGGATGAGCCCAACACAGAGGCAAAGCCACTGCCATGCACAGCCTGGCACCTTGCAGCTCTCAGAGAAAGCCAAAACTGCTGCCCAATATTGGGAAGTCCCTCATCCTGCAATCTATTCTGCCATCAGAGGACTGAATCTGTGGCACATATTTAGGACCACAGCTCACAGGAGGGGACTGCAGCTCCTTCTCACAGAAAGGGACCAAAACTTCAGGTCATAGGAGGGGACCACAGCTCCAGGTCATGGGAGGGTTGCACAAATACAACTAATGGAATAGGACCACCGCTCTAGGTTCATGGGAGAGGACCACAGCTCTAGGTTCATTGGAGAGGGCCACAGCTCCAGGTTCACAGGACAGGACCACAGATCCGTCTAACAGGATAGGACCACAGCTCTAGGTTCATTGGAGAGGGCCACAGCTCCAGGTTCACAGGACAGGACCACAGATCCATCTAACAGGATAGGACCACAGCTCTAGGTTCATAGGAGAGGGCCACAGCTCCAGGTTCATGGGAAAGGACCACAGCTCCACGTTCACAGGAGGGGACCAGAGCTTCAGCTCATAGGTGGGGACCACAATTCCAGCTCACATTTTGTCTCTCTACTCTCTATTTCTCATGTGTACATGAGCACATGGTTGCTCTTGTATGTTTATACATGGTCTTTTCCTAGGTAACATAGATCATGATTTTCATTTAATTGTGGAAAATGTTGTGTGCTTGGTGGTAAAGTTCACTATCACTACTCCGTGCAAACAGAGGGACTCTCAAGGAGACAAATAGAACCACATTTTTAGCTGGGACCAAGTAAAAATATGTAAAGAAAATTGCAACGATTTTGTTTTCTGAATTAGGTATTTCTTTGCTTATTTCCTGTGACTTTTTCCCCACCTGGTTCTTTTCCCTACTCCATTTTTTCTCCTTGACTTCCCCCATTCTTTTTCTTGTCCCCGTGTAATGGAATATTGGTTTACTGTTGCTGTGTAACATATTACCACACACAGTGCCTTAAAACATCTATTTTTAATTCAGAGTTGTGCAGGTCAGAAGTCCAGATGGCTTGGGTTCTCTACTTAAGATTTCAAAAGACTGGGTGCTTATCCAGAGCTGTATGAGAGAATCTACTTCCAACTCAAATTGCTGAGGAAAACTGACAGTTGTAGGATGGGCCTTTGTTTCTTGCTGCCTGTTTGCTGGGTTCTTCTCTAAGATGGAGGCTGCTTGTAGTTCCCTCTTTTTAACACTGCATCCCTTACAAGAACTCCTTTCATCCTTTGCATCTCTTCAAGTTTCTTCAGGTACCAGTACATGAAAGCTCTCACCTTTGAGAAGGTGATGGGATTTAGGTGAGGCTCACTAACATAATTTCTCCGTGATAAGGTTACAACTGATCATAATGACACCAGGAGGCAGAGGTTCTCTGTCTCTCTCTGTCTCTCTCTCTCTGCCTGTTTGTTGAAGATTGATCTTAGGGCCTAGAGCTTTGTACATGCTGGGTAAGTGCTCTACTACTGAGCTACCTTCTCAGCCCTGGGATTCATTTTGTAATGTTGCCTATAGCAAACAATAACACATTCTCCTTTCTTCTGGGACAGGTTATGACATTAGTGATCAAGAAAGTTGACTCTGTAGTGTATGTGTGAGCAGACTTACTGATATCCTCAGTAACAGCTGAATTGAGTAGATATTAACCAATTCATGAGACAGCAGGGCCTTGCAATTCTCTTTTTCTCTGAAATGCTTTGTTTTATACATCATGGTGCTTTTTAAATGAGAGTTGTGGAATTCAGTGCTGCACTATTTTGTAACTTTCAACATCAGTACTTATCAAAGACAAGTCATGATTAGGGACTGAAAGATGAGAAAGACATTTGAGAAGAGCATTTTATTTATTCCCTTGTTAAGATTTACCATAAGTTGAACTGTGCCCTTATAAATTTAAACATTGATGCCCCAGCCTCTCCTCTTACTGTAGAATGTGACCTTATTTGGAGATAAGGTCACTGGAGACATAAAGGTGTGCTGGAATAGAGTGGACCCCTACTCCAACCTAACTAGTGTTCTTATTAAAAGAGGAAACAGTGCACAGATACACTCTCACAGGAAATCACCTGAAGGTGAAGGCAGGAATCTGGATGATGCTGTCATGAGCTAAGAAACAACAATGATCTTAAGCAAGCTACCCAGGGGAGAAGCAGTGAACAGACCTTCCTGCAGACCTTTGATGAAGCCAGCTTTGCTGAAGCCTTGCTCTTGGACCTCTAGCTCCTGACTGTGAGAGAATAGATTTCTACTGCACACTCAGTTTGTGATGTTTTATTATAGTTACCTTGGCAAGTTAATGCAATAATCTATCAAGTTCATCACAAAAGTTACATTTTGAGTAGAAAGCATAAGATGTCTAGTGCATACTTAACTAAATAGTCCAGTGAAAAACATCTCAGAAAAAAAAGCATTTCGATTTGGTAAAAATATATGTCCTATTTCTGTAGTTTGAGCTTTTATTAAATGACATGCTATTAAATAATGTAAACAAAAAAAATCTATGGATGTCATGAAGTAGCTAATTAGGATTCATTCTTGTATCCAAGGGGAAATAATGTCAACATTTATAGCAGGCATCCAGTAGATTACGACGTGAGAAAGTGTAGAAGAGGTGGTGGATTAACATAAAGTACTGCAGAATCACTCCACCGAAGGCTCTAAACCAACTAACATGAACACATTAAACAAAACAAGATGTTTTTAACTTTAAAGCAAATATCTGTAACATAAGGTTCTTCTTAGGGGAATCCAAATCGCCTAAATCACTACTCGTTTAGGGAAGTCTTATTATGTATGCGTGACCCCCTGGGCACAGGACTAGGACTTGGATCTAGGGTGGTGCATGACAGAATCCCAGAACTGTCTAGTCTTTGGCATTTACAATTGAAAGGATAAGATGAAAATCAAATATATGTTGCTGAATACTTATGACTGTGAATTCTCTTAAGTGTTAGGAAGGAAACAAATTCATTCTCCTATCTTAGAGAGTTTTAGCCATCATAACAAAATACCATAGGCTGGAGGCTTAAAAAAGAAATTAAAATATTATTAGCATGTATGTGTATGTTGTGTGTGTACACATGTGTCATTGTGTGTGTGTGTGTGTGTGTGTGTGTGTGTATAAGATTACTATTTTGTGGAGCTGCTTCTTACCTTCCATCTTTATATGGATTCCAGGGATCAAACTTAGGTCACAAGATGAATGTCTTTACCCAACGAGAAACCATCTTGCTGGCCCATGAAATTTTCTTATAGTTCTGAGGCCTGGAAGTTCCAGATTAATGTGCCATCAATGGTCATAGGTTTAGGTCTTTAACATGACTTCTGGAAGAACAGAAACATTCAGTCCATAGTATTTTCCATCAAACTTTTTTTCCCAAAAGAAATAGAGGGACCCTTTACAATGTCAGGCAGGTCATGTAACCCTCCACACAAATGCTTTCCTTTTCCATGAAAGCAACAGGACCCCATGACACCCATCTACTCTACCCTCTAGCCACATCTTGAAAACCATCCCCACATCCTTCGTCCTCAGTCCTGAGGCCCCCTGACTTTCTAACATTCTCGATGTCCCGCCTCCGAGCCTTTGGGCAGGATGTCCCCTCATCGGGAATACTCTCCTGTAATCACATGACTCTCTCCCCTCCTTGCCATCTTTTCTCCTGCTACTTTCTCAGTGAGACTTTCCATAGCCTCTCTACATAAAATAAAACTAAGCATCTAGATGTTTTCAACACTCAGTTTACTTATTTGTTTTGCTTATTTTCTGCTTCTCTGACTGAAATATCAGCATTATGAAATCCGGCGTTTTTTGTTCTGCTTCGTTCACTGCTGCATCCACAGTATTCTAAACAGTTTTCAAAAAATACCAGGTATGCAAAATGAGTTAAAGTAATGAACAAATAAAAGAAACAGAGGGCTGCGATAGGGAGAATGAGGGGAGCTAGGTTGATATGGGGTGTGCTGAAAACTGAATGATAAGGCAACATCTATGGGATCAGTTAAGTACAGAGGGGAAGAGAGATGGATGTGCTGTAGGAAGAACTAGGCAAGTGTTTAACATGCTTGAGAAAGTTCCAGAAGGTTGGCTATAATGGAAAGAGGGGGTTAGACACGATGATGAGGTTGGAGAGGTAAGCAGGGGACACTGATGTACTACCTTGCAGGCCATGCATAGAATTTTCTTTTTTGTTTCTCTGTGAAATGTCAGTCCATTGTAATTCATTTAGTAGAGGTTGGATTTGATTTGATATAGTTTTTTAAAAAATATTTTATTCATTATTTTTATTTTATCTGTATGAGTGTATTGCCTGGCTATATGTGAGTGCACCCGTGTTGTGCAATGCCCCGGAGGTCAGAAGAGGGCTTCAAATTCCTCTGGAACTGTAGTTAAGGACAGTTGTAGCTGCCATGTGGGTGCTGGGAATCGAACCCAGGTTCTCTGCAAGAGCAGTCAGTGATCTTAACTGCTGAGCCATCTCTCCAGCCCCTGATAGAGTTTTTATAAAAACAGTCCTGGTCTATGCAAAGAGAAAGCCTGGCCTACATAGTGACTTCCAGGCCAGCTGGGGCTACAAGGAGACGCTGTCTCAAAAACACCAAAAAAAAAAAAAAAATGATGGCAATGTGAACCATGTTATCTTCATAGAGGAAACTGTCTTTATTTATTTAGTGACAACTTGCTGGTTACTATCAGGGTCTGAGAACTATAATAGAGATTACAGTCTGGGAACATTCTTCGTGATCAGCCATCATGTGTTGGGGGCAGCATCAGAAGAGTTGAAGTCTAATGACAATTGCAAGGGTCTATGGTATTTATTATATTACAAGTTCTGCTCCTAGCATAATTGTTAAGGTTGTGGGTTCTGAGAGTGATGATTCCTTTTGAACTGGCACTCTTTAGCCATCCTATGAGATGTATCTGTATCTGTGCCACATAGCTCTCTGGAATATGGTTATAGAATTTGAGAAGAACTAATCAAACTGAATTTCTCCATCTGCAGGTGGGGACATTCCTCATTTCAAGGCCCACAATCTCAAGTAAATTACAGAAGGAAGAGAGAACAAATGAGTCCAGAGGGCCAGCACTGGAAAGAAAAGGTTCAAGATAGCATTAAAAACATTCGAAGGCTATGTAGGTTCTTTCTACCTATGCATTTTAAAGGCTTTGACATCTTCTCCGTGACTTACTGGGGTTGCTCCAGCTAAATGGAGAGGTGTCTTACAACAGAAAAAGATTCTGAAGACTAACAAAGTTGGGCTGTTAAAAGTTTTGGCCCTATTTTCCAAATCTTAATAAATATGTAATTTAATCCACCTATTCCCAGACAGAGCTAATATTTTATTTGGATTCAAGATAGTATACAGTTGCAGTTGTCCTTTTATCACTACAGTTACCCAGAGTTAATGACTCCTTCTACTGTACAGGGTCAGAAAATGGATAACAGATACAGTTGCTGAATTTTAACATCTAGAAATAATCAACCCAAGAGTAATGAATCAAAGTTGGAAGCACTATTGGAAGCACTATTAACCAGCTCATGAACAGTTATAAAGATGAGCATGAGTTTAATTCCTGATGGTGGAAAGTTGGCTATGAAAACATTGAAAAGACCTGCAGGTACAGAGGTGCACCCGTCTGGGCCCAGAGTATAAACTGAAAGGAAGACTGTGTTCCCCATGGTACTCAGTATCTTTGATAATTGCTGCTCTTTCTTTCAGTGACTGCTATGCTCAATTTAATTTTAGGCACAGTTTCTCATGACAGAGGAATTGCCAAATCTTTGAAAGTTTAGCCAAGAGGCTTTTAGGGAGCTCTGGCCATATTCCACAATTGCCCAGTTGTTATCTTCTCCCCTACAGGCAGAAAATTTTCAGAATGGGAAGAAGCCCTTAAAGGCATTCCACTCGAAACAGGGATTGTAACTGAGACTTCATGATGGGCCACATTTCCTTTGGGAATGGCATGATGGAGAACGTGGACAGCTTTGTACCCCGCATCCTCAGGATGGCATATTGGCCACTGGAATTTATGTGATTAAGTGGAATTTGCCCGTAGGACATTGTGCTTCTGGTATCAAATCTCATGTCTCCTCCTGTGTACAGTTATATTCTAATATGCAAAATGTATTTGGCTACAATGTAATATGCAAATACTGCTCTGATGGTGCCTGCAACAGGCAGGTGGAACTGGTATGTCTTGTAGGAGATATGATGTAAGGGTTAGGAAGTCTGGAGTTTACCTATTTAGATTCAGATAGCTCAGTTACCTCTTACTATCTCTGTGACCTCAGTGAAGATATTTAATTTCCTATGCCTCACTTTCCTCATCTGTAAAATGATGATGATAACAGTAATTTCCACAAAAGTAGTCCTTATGTCATAGGATTGTGACCATTAAGTAGACTGATTCATGTAAAAGTGCTGACTACCTGGAAAGCTTTCAATAAATGTTAACTTATTTTTAAGATGTATTTTTAGTTTTCAGTTATGTGTGTGTATGTATGTGTCTCTGTGCAGGAATATATAGGTGCCCATTGAACCCAGAGGCATCAGATCTCCCTGAAGCTGGAGTTACAGATGGCTATGTGCTACTTGATGTGGGTGCTAGGAACCAAATTCTGGTCCTTTTCAAGAGCACTATGTGCTCTTAACCATCGAGCCATCTCTGAAGCCCAAATGTTAACCTTTATAATGTAGTATGTGCCTTATATACTATGATAAGAATGATGTCAGCACTGCCATGTAACTTGATGTCAGTGTGGAGGAAAGGGAACATGCTGCCTGGGGCATATACTTGGTTTTGTGAGTTAAGAGGAACCATTCACAGTCTTACTTAACAAGCAACAGAGGCTGAAAGGTGACCAATACCTCTTCCTGACTCTATGAGATACAGTGATTGCTTTCCAGATTGTTGTCACCTTGGAGCTGTTTTGAGACTTCTGTTCAACTGCCCTGCCACATGTGGTGGACCTTTGAAAATGTGGTGAAAACATAGATTGAAGTGGCTTCCTACTTTCGTCAGCTACTACCCACCCTGATTCCTTAAAATATCTTCTATGACCAAACGCCTACATATCCCACTGCTTCTTTGCTGATTCTTAGTACTGATCCATTCATTCAACAAGCTTTCAATAGGTGACTATAATTGTTAAGCAATTTATTGAGTGCATACTCTGTGCCAAGTTCTGTGAAAGGCTAAACTTAAAAGCCTATCTGACTCAATCCTCAGAAGAATATTTGAAGCATGGAAATTTGATGTTCATTTTATGGACTGTGTTTGAGATGAGGTACAATATTTTGTCCAAAGTCATATAGCTTGTAAGCAGCAAAATGGGAATTCAAGCTCAGGATTTCAACTAAAGCACCATGTCATATTGCCTTCAGTGTTCTCAGGCCCCACGCTAGGTGCTAGTGAAAAAAAATGAGATAAAGACCACAATTTCAAGATTAGTGAAAGTCAGGGAACAGCTATATTATACAGTGACAACTCCTGGAGGTATATGTCCACACACTTCATTGATTGGTAAGGGAAAACACACATAGCGATGGACGGCTTTTCTTTCTCGAGAGCTTTGATCCGAAGCTTTCCTTTCCCTTTTTCTTCCTTCATCAAAATCTGCCTGGTATATGTTGCGTTTGGTTAGTGCGTTGCTTTCAGATAGGGAGTTGTTGAATAACTGGTAGAAGAGTTATGGTGTGCTGGAGTAGCACAGGCCAGATAATTTGGAGTACTTCTGAATGGAGGTGCTGTATTATCAGAAAAGACTGATGCAAGTTGGAATCTCAGGTACAGCTGAAGAGCTGTGAGGCTTGTGATGGAGTAGTCTTGGAACATTTGTTAAGTTAAAGCACATGGATTGTGCTCTATGAAGCACTGATACCTAAAGCATCTATATTAGTGCAAAGGGGGAACGGCCCTCAAATCCGTTCCTTGTCCCTAGGAACACTTCCTCCTCTGCTTCCTCAACAGCTCAGTTCACTTTTGAAGAATGATAGGAGAAAAAAATTTCAATATTCAAGAGTGGACAATTTGCTTTTAGAGTGAAATCTGGCAACATAACCAGGAAATCTTTTGGGAAAAAAATAGATTCTTGTTATTTCCTTCTTCTTTGCAGATAATGAATTCAGAAAAGGATAAACTCCCCCCACCATGCTTAAAAAAATGTTTACCTACCCTTCTGTTTTCCAATCCAAACTGGTATGATAACATTCAGGAGGTCAACATTTGAAATGGTTTTTGAAAAAGAAAACCACCCACACTCAAAAAACTATTTTCCTTCCTAGTAAATGTAATTTTAAATTTCAAAGGCAGGATTTAGGTCAGTGGTTTGGGTCATTTTTTATTTTACCCAAACTGGGCCACCCTTCCCTTATTGTGCAATCCAGAGGAATCAGAAAGATGTCAGGTAATAAAAATCCAGCAAAGTGGAAAAAAGAGAAGAAAGAAAGTTGGAACACACTCTGTGCAAAGTTGCATGCTCTAAAGTTCTGCTGACTTCAGCAGGATTCATACATTAGTAACGAAGGGCAGAATCTGGTCCACTGATTTTATTATCATTGAAGAAGAGGAGATTTTTCTGACTATAAAATGGAAAAACATAATTTATGATTCAGACCCAGACTGACAAGCGGAACAGGAGATGGAAACTTACCTGCCTATGGCTTTAAATTCAATGCTTTGCAAGTGAAGGGGGCCAGGTGCACCCTCATATGACCGAGAGGCACCTGGGTCTAAAATGACCTTTCAGCTGATGAAGCATCCAAGGCATATGGCTGTGCTCTCACAGCATCTGCAAAGCAGGCTTCTTAAGTCATGGAAGCAAGATGCAGTGAGGAAGGCTGACTGCACGAGTGACCTTTGCAATCTGTCAGTCTCTGTTATCCTCACAAATCTCAGTGCAAGGCAGATGCCAAAAAGACTACTTTTCACCACATACATAAAGCTTTAGCTTGCTAGTTCTGACATGGACCCTGGACTGATCACCTTTGATGAATGATGAAGTGAGGGAGGAAGTGTGAACATGATATTTGCTGGGAAGCCCTTTGCAGTTTCTTTTCTTTATTACCCCTCAACCTGCTACACTCATATTCAAATTTATACTCTTTCCACAGGCTGCATTTATTTGACCCTTTGCTTTCAGATGAATATATATGTGTATATATATATATATTTTTTTTTCCCCAAACATTCCTATGGTAGGATTGTGAGGTCTAGCAAATCTAAACTCTGAAAAGACAGGCTGGAGCTTCAGAGGGGACCTGATGAGTAGCTAAGATCTGAAAGCAAACTGGAGGTAGAATTCCCACATCCCTTATTTAGGAGGCCTCATTTTTTCTCTTACGATCTTTACCTGTCTGGATGAGACTCACTCACGTTATGGAGGGCCATCTGCTTTACTCAAAATCTATTGATTTTAATGTGTCTCATCTGAAAAAATATCTTCACAATGCCACTTATCCTGATGTTAGACTAAATATCTGGTTACTATGGCTTAACCTAGGTGATACACAAATCAAACCTTCATATCTACTCAGTGGAAAGCTTGGTTCTGGCCAGTAGACTTGTAGCAATGAACAATGTAGAGGAAAATTCTTGTGTAGAGTTTGCAACAAATGTATAAAATGCCACGGCATATGGTAGATATTATAGTGAAAATAAGATACAAACTAGGAGGGAAGAATATGGAAGGTCCCTTTGGGAAATTGCCATAAGTTAAGTCCTGAAAGAGGTAAAGAAGTGACTGTACAGATATGTAGGAGAGGAACATTCCAGGAGAGGGACAGCATGTGTAAACAGCCAGGAAGTGCCTACTGTATCTGTGGATACAGTTTATTATTTGTAAAACTCTAGTATAGCTTAAACTTATTATTGGGTTACTCTGGAAATATTGATTATTTTGAACATGAGCTTTGCTGGAATAGAACTCAACACCTCAATATGGTTGGTTTCTAATGTTTTCTAAATTAATGAAGGTTGGTTCATCATAGATGACACTGTATGAGGGTTGTTGGAAAGACAGGTAGACTTAAAGACCAGGAAAAGAACAAGAAGTGAAGCAGGAAAGTACAGTTGAGTCATCAAAGGTTTGAGGATCCGGGGATGAGGAACATAATGAAGACAAAGTTCAAATAGAAGGTGGAAACCAGGCCACAAAAGACTTTGCATCCAGGCCACGGAGTTTGTGGGTCATTTTGTAGATGGTTCTGAGCCACCGTGTTTTTAAAGGCGGGGAAAAATGAAGTCATGTTAACCATTTGGGAAACTTCACAAAAAGACAACCCTTTGAACAATTATTCTTATGACATTAGTAGGTATTTTGTGGAAAAACCAACTCAGTTTTCAAAAAATTTAAGCAAAATTTTTACTTCCGTAGCAAAATAGCTTTTAATTTGTTGATATGCATTGCTAAGTCAAAAAGATGGGTGTACCAATCGATGTTTCCTGATTATTTGTGGCTACAGATTTTTTTTATTATACACATAAATAGGCAAATAGTTCATTATGTGCAGTTGGAAGTCTTGGTTTCACAAAGAGAACACTTGTTGGTTGAAGTTGATAATACTGTGCTGAAGGAGTGAACCAAGGAGAAAGGCCAGGAGACTGTTGGAGTAACCACTGCAAGACAGAAGATGGGCATGAACTGGGGCTGTGGCAGGGCTGCGGAGCAGAGGACACTTTCCAGAGGTAGAATGACGTGAATTGTCAGTGGATATGGGCTGTTGAGGGGATGGGATTGGGAAATTACACAAAGAGCATTCTTAATGCTTTAGAGAAGAGATGCCTTCTAGAGTAGTAGAAACCCAAGGACAGAGTTAAATCTGAGCACGGAAAGGATGAATTTCAGAGATTTATGAGGAACCAGTTCCATCTTATTTCTAACTATTTAAAGATTGTCCAGATTATTTTCTATTATTGATGCAGTTTGAGTTCATCTTAACTATGTTTTATAGTATATTGATTCTTAAAGGTTTTCAGATGTTTATTGTAGTATCCAGTATGTAGTTTCTCATGATGAGTGCTCTAGGTACAATCTTCTGGTTTTGAATGGAGGGTCCTAAAATGCCAATTTGGTCAAGCTGGTTGACAGTTTGCTGGCTCTTACTGATTTTATGTTTCCTTTTTTATTGAGCATTCATTCAGAAGGGCTGGGAAATATCCTATAAAAATGCTGTGTTTGCCGTATTCTTGTAGCCTTCAGTTTTGCTTTTGTATTTCAAAGCTCTGCTCTTGGGTGCAATCACATTTGTAGTTACACACTATGAAGTGTCTTTATGTGCCTTAACAGTCTCTGCTCTGAGGTATGTCCCATCTTATGTAATTATAGTCATCTCGACATTTTTCTTTCCCCCACACGCTCTCGCTCTCACTCTTGCTCTCACTCTTCCCTTCCTCTCTTTCATCCCTCTCTCACTTCTTGCTAAAAGTGTTGGGGATTGAGGCCAGGGCCTTGTGTATACTAGGCACTGAGCTATACTTCCAGTTCCAATTTTCATTTGATTAATATCTATTATCTATCTATCTATCTATCTATCTATCTATCTATCTATCTATCATCTATCTATTATATATCTATCTCTCTATCCATCTGTCATCTATCTGTTATCTATCATCTATCATCTATTATCTATCTCATCATCTATCATCTATCTATCCATCTATCAATTATCTATCTATTTATCTATCTATCATCTATCTATCATCAATCATCTATATACCAATTATCTATCATCTATCTTCTATCTATCTATCTATCTATCTATCTATCTATCTATCTATCTATCATCTATCATCTGTCATCTATCATTCATCTATTTACCTATCTATCCATCTATCATCTGCCTACCTTTTTACTTGGGCCACTTTCAACATTTTATCTTTGAATTTCTTCAGTTTAACTGTGACGTGTATAAGTATAGCTTATAATTTTGTTTGAATTGTCTGAACTTACTGTATCTATTGTTTGCTGTTCATCATTAGTTTTAGAAATTTCTTAATGCCAAATCTCTTACAGATTTTATTTTCTTTTTCTGTAGCAGTACTGTGGATTGAACCTTTGACATTATTCATGCCAGGCAAATGCTGTAACACTGAGCTATATTCCCAGCCCTTTTTTGATTTTGTATTTGAAGATAAGGTATATTCTAAATTGCCTGGATTGGCCTTGGATTTATTCTGTTGTCTAGGCAGGCACTGAACTTGTGATCTTCATGACTCAGCCTCCTAAGTAGCTGGGATTACAGGCCTATGCCATCAGGCCTGACACTTTAAAGATTTTTCATGCTACTTTTTCATCCTTCCTCATTTGAATTTCATTAATACAGTTATCTCATTAGCTATTGCCCATCAGCTTTCAAATACTCTATATTTTATCTTCATTCATTCCCATCTTTGTACTGCAGGTCTTTTCTTTGTGTGTGTGTGTGTTTGTGTGTGTGTGTGTGTGTGTGTGTGTGTGTGTGTGTGGTGTGTGAAGTGTGCATATGCACATAGCGGTCAGAAGACAACTTCTGGTGTCATTCCTCGGGAACCATCTATACTTTTAGACAGTGTTAGATTTTTAAAGAACAAAAGGAAAGATAGAAAAATAAGAGACAAGAAACCAAAGCCAGCCCTTCAACAGACAAGGAGTAGATCTTCCTTTACTCAAAGAAGATACAGTGAGAGGTAGACGCTGTCTGTGGAAACCGAGCTTCTACAACTAGACAAAGAAAACGGGGGGGGGTGTTTTCATACCAGGGTTGTGAGACACAGTTGTACTTTGTGGGGAGTTGAGTTAGTACCTGGGTTTGGTGTCCTTGGAGTGATTGAGGGTCTTCTTTTTAAGATTATTTCCTCAGAAATTGGCAGGCATGTTATCTATGTCCCTAGAGGAGATAGGAGGGCCCCACAAACACTTTCTCTCAGTCCTGGGAGTGAAGGGGTGAGCAAAGCCAGACCTGATAAGAGGTGAGCAAAGACAGACCTCTAATCTGTAGCCACTGGGAGAACTTTGTACTTTTACAATTTAGAGCCGTTTGGCCACTCTGATGCTTTTATGCCTTTATGGCCTCCTCCAATGAAGCTCATGGCTTTCCTTAGGTTCACATAGTCTATCAGATAGAGTCTCTCATTGGCTGGGAACTTCACTAAGTATGGCTAAGATAGCTGGCCAGTAAGCTCTGAGGAGCTGCCTGTTGCTCCCTCTCTGCCATCTCTGGGACTGCATGTGCATGCAGCTGTTCAACATGGTTTCTAGGGATTGAACTCAAGTCCTCATGTTTGCAAGGCAAGCACTTTACCCACTGAGCCATCTCCCAACGATGTACTGTAATTTTATGAATATGATGGTGTTCTCGTATGATATAGCCTGAGACTGTTTATTCTATGTGTTCCTGGTTCCACACTCCCACCTGACAAAAGACCATAACAAGAAGGGAAATTCCTTGTCAACTGAAAACTGGGGCTTTACATGTTGTCAATTTCAAAGAATTACTTGGCTCAGAAAAGACTGACTGAGCTGGTAGTAGAGAATTTTCAAGGCATGGTTTTCTTTGCTTGTGGTGACTCATAGGCTGCTTGGTCTTTCCTCAGAGTGGCGTGCCTTGGAACAGTGAACTGGGGCGGCGGGTAATCAGGAGGAACAGGAAGTGGTACACAAATTTCAGTTCCGGTAAAATCCCTGACCAGTATATTTTCAGCTCCTACTGTAGTGCGTATAGCAGTGCTTGATTTTAGCAATTTACTGAATAAATCTGCAGTGTGTGTGTGTGTGTGTGTGTGTGTGTGTGTGTGTGTGTGTGTTTGGTGGATCTGAAATTTGTAACTTATAGGGCAGTCACTTCAGTAAAAGGAACAAAATCACATCTCTATTTTCCATCTGTCGGTAACAAACATGGAAAACAAACTTGAATACACGTGGATGAAATACTGAATACTTTAAGCTATCTGAGAAATTTTCACAAAACTCTTAGAAACATTTAAATGATCAGTGTAAGAGAAAAGTATAAGAAATATAGAGAACTGTCCATGGAAATTCAACCTGATAATACTAGAGTCAAGAGTAGAGAAAAATAAAAAGACAGTATCATGAGAAGACAGAATTTTTTCAGACGATCATTAGCATCTTCAGCTTATGACACTTAGCTAATCAAATTCACCCGAGTGTCTGTTGTGATGTAGACACTGCAGCATTTTCCTAGCATGTACAGGGCCCTATGTTGAGATTTCCAACATTTAAAAAATAAAATTAAAAATCTGGCAAAAATACGCTGAACTTGAACTTAACCTATAACATATTTTAATATTAAAAAAGTATTTGCAAGCATCCAGGCAGAAGAAGCAAGTCATTTATGACTTACATCTCTTTCATAATATTAAAGATGAGGAAGCAATCTTTAGACTTTGAAAGATAAAGCATAATTTAAGAATCTCATTTGCACTCAATCTGTTGTTCACGTGCATAACGACAGAAAGAAATTCTTGGAAATATGAGGCTCAAATCTCCAAAGATAAATCTGTGTTCTGGAACAGAACTTAGAAAAAGATGAATATTTTCTCAGTTTGTTTAGTAAGGTAAATTAACCATTACAAAATAGTGCAAACCTAGCAGGTATTTGCACACACACAGAAAAAATTGAGACGCAATCTCGTTTCTTATTAATTGTAAAAATTCTAATTTTAAATTTAGGACTAATTAGAATATGAAAGTCAGTGTTAAATTTAAATTATTAGCACACAATAACCAGAACTAGCTTAAAAGAATGATTATATGAACAAATGTTTCTATTTTAAAAATATGAAAATAGTTCGCCACTAAGAAATAATTAATATAAAGTCCAAGAAGAAAAAACATTATTTTCTTAGTAAATGTAGAGAATTTATTTAGTAAGATGGAGTCTTATCTTTAACATTAAAATAAATTTTTGTAACTTGCAATAAGAGAAAACTTCCTTGCTGTACTAAAATTATCAGTCTAAATCAATGTAATGATTAATGTTGCAATATAAAGAAACATTACTAAATTTATGAATAAAGCAATATAATTCATTATTAACATAATTCAATATTGATTTTAATGTTATAACAGATGCAATTGAATTATAAATATTCAAATTAAGGAAACACAATTGTTATTACTTATTGATTGTTAAGAAATTAAAGAGAATTGGCAACCTTTTGAATTCACAAAAGAATGAAGTGAGATGACCTGTTAAACCTTGAATAAGCATGAGTTTTTATATGCACATATTTAAATTACATGAAAATAATATAACACTATTAATAAAAACAACAATATAACATATAATAATATAACACTATTAATAAAAACAACAAAAATTGATAATATCTAGGAAAAATATTTCAAGAAATATAGTTGTATTGGAAATTGTTTATAATATTAGCTGGAAATTGGCAGGACCTAGATCTCTATAGACAGTTCAACTTTAATTATTAGCTTATGTAAGAAAAAAGACTCAAGAAAGCCAACTAAAAGTTAATAAGGTTATTTCTGTATTATAAAATTTAAAGTGATTTGTTTTCATATATATATGTATATTTGAGAAAAAGTCTCAGTAGCAGAGGCTAGCCTTGAACTCCCTACATAGAGAATGATGACCTTGAAATCCTGTTCTTCTATCTCTTGGCTGCGTATGTGTTTTTCTCAGAACAAATAAGAATTTAATTATGTTTTTCAGAAAAATGTAAAAAAATACTTTTAAAAAGTAATTACACTATGTTCATCTAGCAGAAAAATAGTAGTAGGTTATCCCCTTCGGCCTGTGACGTGTTTAGCCACAGGTTCTTGCTTCTGATTATAGTGCTAGGTATGGGCTCTATCTGGTGACTCAGACCTTAATTCTAATCAGAAAGTGGTCAGTTACCCCTATAACATTTGTGCCACTATTGCAACATGGGTCTATCTTGCCAGCCTAGTCCTTACTGTAGTTCTTAGGCTGTTTACAGCTGGGCAAAGTTGATGATTGCTTTTCTCTTCTGGGTAGCATGCATAGCACCATCCAGGGATATGAAAGCTAATCAGTAGACATGAAGCTTGATCTCTCCTTGTTTGTTCTATGATTCACATATGTAGTGTCTTCAGTAATAGTGTCTTACTGTCAAATTCCATCAAGCTTTGGCATGTAACCCAAAGCAAAAGCAATATCCAGTATTGTTTGATGGTCTATGAAACCCCCCCAGGTCAACAATTACCAAAGAAGGAGTTTGTTTTTGGCATTGGACCTTTTATTTGCTATCTTGTGTCCAATTTAAACTTCTTTTTATATTGTATTTCAATGTTTTATTGATTATTGATTATTTTATATGTATGAGTGTATTGCCTGAATGTATGTAAGTGAACCCATGTCACACTGTGCTTACAGAGGTCAGAAGAGAGTGTCGAATTACCCTAGAACTGGAGTTAGAGACAGTTGCTAGCTTCTGTGTGGGTGTTGGGAATCAAATCCAAGTCCTCTGTAAGAGCAGTCAGTGCTCTTAACCACTGAGTCATCTCTCCAGCCTCTATTGTGTATATTTTATGAAGCTTCTATACATTAGGTTTCTGTATGACTTTTTAAAAGGCCTTTAGTATTAAACTGACTCCTAATGACTTAGGTTAATGCATTTCTCAACTTTCATCAGAGAAGCTTCTTGCAGTAGTGATTAATACAGAGACCTACAACTGGTCAACCTACAGAGACCAAGAAACAGAGGAGTGCTCTTTCCTAAATGGGACATCTATATCACACCCTCTCCTCTCAAGGCTCAGGGATCATTGTAGAAGAGAAGGTGGAAAGATTGTAAGAGCCTGAGATGGTGGATGAGTACAAGGAAACCAAGTTTTCCAGACACACCAGGACAATTACACACGAAATCACAGCACATGTCATAACATATACAAGACCTGGTCAAGGTCAAGCTCAAGCCGGACAAAATTCCAGCATAGTTAAGTGAGGAAGAAGCTCCAGCCTCAGCTGAGGAGCTGAGGATGTTGATAGCTGTTGACTTGTCAGTTTTCTTTAAGGGTGTGATGCCGAGCAGGTTGACCAGGCTCCAGGGGTAGACGCATACCAAGAGCATTTGGGGAACACAAATTATACTTGATAAGTCTTTAAAAAAAAGAAATAGAAGACATAAAGTGAGGGTTAGTAGGGATCTAGGCATGAAAATGGGGAGTGGTTCTGAATATGTTCAAAATACAGTATATGAAATAAAATATTTTAAAATTATATCCTTAGTTTTATTTTCATGAAAACTTTGGCAGTTACAATGGTGTTGGCAGAATGTCCTCTGCAGTCATCTCAGCAGATCTCATTTGAGATATTTGTTTAAAAATTGGGTTCCTGGATATCATGTCATGCTCATTGAATCATACTGTCCTGAGGAGAGACCAAGAGCTTGTATTTTAAACAAACATTGTAGATGATTCTTATGTAAACTGATATTCGAAGACAAGTATGAAAAGGGCTTTGCTCAGCTTGCATATGAAGAAGGCATTTTGTAGAGCAGAGGGTAGGAAAAAGTCGAAGAGTATCTGTGATTCCACACTGGCTGAGGAACGGCTTCTGATAAAAAGCTGTAAGGGGCCAGAAAGGTTGCTATAACAGAATACTTGAAAATAATTTCTAAAGGAAAAATGATTATTTTGGTTCATCACCAGGGAAGTGCAAAAAGATGGTGTTGGAATCTTCTGGGCTTCTGATAAGGGCCTCATGCTGCTTCAGCTTATGATGGACAGTAGAAGAGAAACAGGTGCATGTGGGAGAGAGGGAGGGACAAACAGAGTGTGATACGTAATAGCTGTCTGCTCTTCTAAGAGATAATCCGTTCCCCTGAGCACTAATCTAGTTTCATGAGATGGAGGAGGGAGGTTTTGGAGATAAAGCTTGTAAGAGAGGCAGGCTCCTGGAGTCACATTTTCCTCTCTGGTTCTTATCTTAGTTGGTAAAGATCTTCTCCTTTAGATTTTTGTGGTTAGATATGTCCTACCTGGATATCCTGGGATCTTCCAGCCAGAGGCCCTATCTCTCAACACTACTGCACTGACAACCAAATTTAGAAATGAGATTTTGTTTTTAGGGACAAATTCTATCCAAATCATGACAAAAGTGAAGTCGATTTCCACAGTTGTTAAGTCAGTTCTTTGCATGCTGGGTAAAGCAAACATTCTCTTCAGGGACTAGAAAATGGAGGCAAGTTCCCATTGCTCTGTGGACTCACATCATTCACTAGAAACTCTCCAAGTGCCAGGTCTCTGACAGGCACACTGTCATGCTTATAGCTGTGTCTCCAGCACCTAGTACAATGGCTGGAACATTATAGATATGCAGTCAATATTTGTTTAAGGAAATAATACATGATAATGATCTGCCAGGGGTAGAGGAAACCCCAGTGCTCTGACAGGATCACCTGGGAGCTCAACCTGGTTCATTTCTCTCTCCTCTCATACTGGACCTCCTTTCTGAACAACCTGATAATGAACCTGAGACTACAAAGAAACCAGACATAGCTAATTGTTATGTTTGAGACATACCGGATATTGGAGCATGAGCTGTTCAGCAGTTTCGGTTGCTGTACCTGAGAATACTTTCAGAGATGAATGGAGTCTTTATGTCCAATTGAGTATATGCTTCTGGATAAAGAAAACAATGTTCATTTCTTTTGGTGAGAATATAAAAGGTTCCTTCCACGAAGGTGGAATTACATACCCTCTAACCTATAACTAGAAAATACATTGTATGAGTTCCTTATTGCTGCTACAATGAGTTAGCAAGCCTTTAGGAGCTCAAAATAACTGCAGGTTGGAAATTTGACACAGATATTACTGGACTGAAGTCCAGTTGTTGGACTGGGTACATTCCCTTCTAGAAGTTCCAGGGAAAGATGGCATTCCTTGGATTGTTTTCAGTTTCTAGAGAACACCTACATTTGTTAGCTCATGGGCTCTTCTGTTTTCAAAGTCAACTGCACTGTATCTTTTAGAGTCTTCCTGTAGTTGTGTCTTCCTCTGACTCTAATCTGAGTTGGAAAAGTTTTCCTGTTTAAATAGCATGTGATTGATTATACTGGGTCCAGCTGAATACTCCAGGACCCCCTCACTGTCACATAGTGAGGTTAATCACATCTGCTAATTCTCCTTTACTAGGTAAAATAACATATACACAGGTTCCAGGGATAGGATGAAGACTTTTTTTTTGAACCATTATTCCACTTACCACAGACTTTGGAGGATACCTATATTTTAGGAATGTTTGGGAATGTGGGTGAGAAGCACAAGTGTTGCTTCTTCTATAACAGAGAATCCTTGGGGCCTAACTCAGAGAAATGGTTCATGCTGCAAATGCCAGAGGTTACAGAGAAGTTACTGCTTTGAGAGGAAAAGGGCTGAAGGTTTTATTCATGAACACGATGCTTCATTTGGCTGGAGAAAGCCAAATTGAGATTCTGTCCTTCCTATGAAGACCTGACAGAGAAATAATTACTTTAATGTCAACCAGTGTACTCTTTACTTCAGTCAGAGTTTGCTACTTTCTTATCTATTAGGGTTATGGAAGTTTAGTTGATATGATTTGTGGACACTTGAACCGTGGGGATTTCAGTCCTGCGATTTGAGGGTTAAGTATTATCTAACATAGAACCAACTCGCTTTTGATTGCATTTGTTTAAAAAGGCAAGGAAAGATCTCTGGCTTCAATATTATTGATGTATATTAATGATGATCCTAGAATCAAACACATGAGACTGGGAGTGAGGTTGCTAGAATTTAATTAGGACACAGGAAGGGGTTCTGCTGGTAGATTTGCTTCCCATATGTCAGTTATTTGCAGAGGAACATTAATAATCGGAGAAGACTGTGACCTATATTTGTCTGAGTATGTAAATAATAAAGTCTCTCTGCCAAAATCTTAAAACTGTTTATAGCCTGTGGAGAATTTCATAGTAACTATTTTTGTCCTGTCATTTTTCTGTATCTTGTGTAAACATCGCTTGAAGAGGATTATCTGCAAGCAGGAATTAGTTAGCATTAAAATATGATGTGTTCATTGAGCCTTCACAGAGATAGCATTTTCCAAATTGACGTGCTGTCAATGGCCTTCAGGATTACAGAGATATGCTAATGTGGAAAGGGGGAATGCACCTAAGTGATTGAAGAATGCTTCCTTTGTACACATGTCTTTTGATGAGTAGAAATGAATTTTTACATGCATTCCAAGTGTGTGTGTGTGTGTGTGTGTGCATGTACACGTGCACATGCATCCACATTTGCACTCGTGTGTCTGTTGAGTGTCTTTGCCAAAAGGCAGTCAATTTGATTATGAGTCATTGAGAACATTCCTTTATATTCTGGAATATTTAGACAGGGGAACAACTATTAGTATGGCTACCTACTGGCCTGTCATACTAGTCATGAGAGAAGCAGTGATTCAGCCCTGGGAACATAAAAAAAAAAAACAGGAGGGCTCCAGATATTTTTGCTGCGGACTAAAGTATTATGGTCTTGGCTCTCTACTTCTTTACTTTTGGAGGTAAAATGTGCTGCCACGGGCTTGTTGAGAGAGGCTTAAGAAGAGAAGGTCTTGCTTTATCTCCAAGTACTGCCTGTGCTTTGGGCAAAGTCACCAAGTCTCTAGTGCAAAGACATCTGTCTCCTCACCTATAAAATGAGAATAAAATCATACTTGTTTCCTAGGAACACGGAATGAAGTCAGCTGACCAATGTGGAATGCTGAGGACAGTATCTTTCACTAACTGAGATGGTAGTTACCATTACTGTACATATTTGAAGATTAAATTATTTGAAGACCAAATATTTTTATAAAGCCTCATTCAGATATTTTAAAAAATTATTTATTTAATAACCACATAATTAGAAGAAGCATTTCATTACAACAGCATTGACATATTCAATAACAATTTCCAGAGCTAAGATGCATCTCTTTCAAAACTGGCTGTGAACTTTTAGGTTTACAGTTGAATTGATGCGGTTATAGAATATTGTACTTAGTATAAATTCTATAAGATATAAAATTAAATGAGATTTTAACCTTTAAAAGAGATCTCCATTTCATTATTAAAATACAAAGTTTCATACAGAAAAATTCATTTTTAATACAATTGACACTAAGATGCGCATGTGTTTCTAATCTCTATATATCTGATTATTACTTATCAATGGTAATGTTTCTTACATCTACTAATTGTTAAGGAGCAAATTTTTATGCTTTGAAGAATTTTTTTTATTTATACACCCACTTCCCAGGTAGCACCCTCCCATAGCCTCCCTCCCCCCACTAGAGCCCTTATACTTTTTATTGTTTTTTTAAAAATGTAATAAGCACATGAATAGAAGAAGCATTTCATTACAGCTTTAACATAATCAGTAACACACTCCAGAGCAAGGATACATCTCTTTCAAAGGTGGCTGTAAATTTTTAGGTTCACAGTTGAATTAATATATACAATATTGAACTCAGAATAAACCCTGTAAGACATAAAATTGAATGAGTTTTTACCCTTTAAAGAAGATCTCCCTGAGTATGGCTATAAAGTCATCAAGTAGATTTCACTGGTAATGTTTATCACCTCTACTATTTAACATGAAGTAAATTTTTATTCTTCCTCCTCAAATATGTCTTTTTAAAAAATTTGTTGAGTTTTCTGTGCGTATATAATACAGAACATCCCACGCAATCTTATTAATCTATATACCCACTTCCCAAATGGCACCCTCCCATAGCCTCCCCCCTCCCCCACTGGAGCCCATATACTTTGTCACTCCTGTTGCTGTCCACTGTGTTGTCGACACCCCCAGCCATTCTCCAGTGCTTGTCCATCTGCTGAATCTAGTCAGCCTATCTAGAGATCCTTGTTTTAGCAGCAATCAGTTTTCAATATTGCTTTAGATAAGATTGGGATCTGCTGTTCATTTTCCCAGTTCTATGCTGGGTTACTGTCTGGGAGTACCTTGTGCCACCTTGGACAATAACTCAAAGGAAGGTCTCTCCTGTCTGGCATTGTTTCTTCTTATATAGCCTTTAGTTATACATACAGACTCTTAAAAATTATATTGACCCCATTAATCTTTGGTTATACCTTCCTTTTGGGTGTTTAAGATCCTACAGTTGGCCCAGATAAAACTATTTATTTTTACTCTTAAGGTCGTTTGAGGATCTGTTCCTCAGGGGTCACATGGGCTTGGGAGGAGCCCCTGGCTCCTTTCTTTTACCAGTTCTACCTAAGTGAAGATAAGTCAAAGGTCCTACTTGACCATGGCTGGCTTCGCTTGGAAGCATGGAAGAACCGTTTCCTCTGTGTTGACCCTCCTCTTTGTAGACTGGACACTGGTTCAGGTCCATCTGGTGGGGTCTGCATGGCCTCCTTGCTCAAGAGGACAGGTGACTCACCACCACAGTTATAGGACATTTTGAGAGATTCTCATAGTCCCCTGGAACTTAGTCGACCTAGGAGGGCAAGGAACAAAAACTGTTCTTTATGTCCCCCCTGACCAAATTAATGTAGGCCTCAAAGTATGGCTGTTAAACATCCAAGAAGGTTAGTTCCACCAGTCTGGTACTTTTAATTACCATATGCCATGTAGATAGAGCTTGGGAAAAGAACCAGTGCTGTCAGATAAACCTTGCCTAGGCATATATTACATTCTTTAATCTTGTATGTATAATTTGTCAGTAGTTTGTTGGCCTAATATGGTTTCCTCTGGTTTTCTAAAGCTAGCTAGGCATTGTATATCTCTCACATTGTCTAACCCTTCCACCATGGTTTCCCCATTTAAGGTGCCCCCCTTTTTTTCCATTTCTCCCTTAATAATACCCTTCTCCTATGGTCCCACCTCTCTTGAGCTCCTTCTTACCCTTTATCCCCTAGTTTCCTTGTATAACCTTCCCTCTCTCTCCCCTTAAAATACCCCCATTATTATCCATATCTCCCTTGTTAATGCCTGTTTTCTATTGTTCTTCTCTTTCAGATTCCTTCTTTTCCTCTACTTCCCTGGTTGCTCTTCATTATCCTGGTTCCTGTAGTTACATCTCGATACATATTCACTTATAAGGATTTGGTGCTAGGATCCACATATATGAGAGAACATATGCCATTTTTTTTCCTGAGTCTGTGTTACTTCACTTAGTATAAGAGTTTCTAGTTCCATCCATTTACCTGCAAATCTCATGATTTCATCTTTCTTTACTGCTGAGTAAAATTCCATCATATAAATGAACCATATTTTCACTATCCACTCATCAGTTGAGTGACACTTAGGTTGCTTCCATCTCTCAGCTATTGGGAAAAGAGCAGCAAAAAACATGGATGTACAAGTGTCTCTGCAATAGGATGAGTTCTTTGGGTATATGCCAAGGAGTGGTATAAGTGGCTCAAACGGTTAGTTCAGTTGTAGTTTTTTAAGAGTTCTCCATACTGCTTTCCATAGGGGTTGAACAAACTTGCAGTCCCACCAGCAATGGATGAGTGTTCCCCTTTCCCCCATCCTATCCAACATTTGGTATCGTTTGTTCTCTTGGTCTTAGCCAGTGATGTTGAACACCTTTTAAGATGCTTCTTAGTCATCTTTGCTTCTTCTTTAGAGAACTCTCTGTTCAGCTCCTTAGCCCACCTTTAAATGGGTTACTTCCTTTTTGATACTTTGTTTTTGAATTCGTTATATATTCTGGATATTAAACCTCTGTCAGACCTGTCACTGGTGAAGATTTTCTCCCATTCTGTGGGTTTTCCCTTCACTTCCTTGGTTGCTTCTTTTGATGTACAGAAGCCTTTTAGTTTAATGAGGTCCCATTTGTTGATTCTTGACCTTGTTTCCTGGGGAGTTGATGTCCGATTTAGAAAATCCTTTCCTATACCTATAGTTTATAGGTTTTGGCCAATGTTTTATTCTAACAGTTTCAGAGTTTCAGGCTTCACATTGAGGTCTTTGATCCATTTGGAGTTGACTTTTGTGCAAGGTGAAAGATAGGGGTTTAGTTTCATTCTTCTACAGGTGGAGATCCAGTTTTGCCAGCACCATTTGCTGAACATGCTGTCTTTCCTCCAGTGAATGTTCTGGGCTCCTTTTTCAAATATCAGGTGACTGAAATTGAATGTACTCATATTTAGGTCTTCGATTTTGTTCCATTGATCTACGTGTCTATTATTGTGCCAGTACCATGTTGTTTTTATGACTATAGCTCTGTAATACAGTTTGATATCTGGTATAGTAATCTCTCTAGCATTGCTTTTAGTGCTCAGCATTGTTTTGGCTATATGAGGCCTTTTATGCTTCCATATGAACCTTAGGATGTTTTTTCCAATTCTGCGAAAAATGTCATGGGGATTTTTATTGGCATTGCATTGAATCTATAAATGGCTTTTGGTAGGATGGTCATTTTCACGATATTAATTCTTCCAATCCATAAGTATGGGAGGTCCTTCCATTGTCTGATGTCTTCCTCAATCTTGTTCTTTAAGGATTTAAAATGTTCATTCAGAGGTCTTTAATGTCTTTGGTCAGGTTTACTCCAAGATATTTTATTTTTTTGCAGCTATTGTGAAGGGGAGTGTTTCTATGTACTCTTTCTCTGATTGCTTGTTATTGGTATGTAGAAAGGCCACAGACTTTTGTGGGTTAATTTTGTAACCTGCCACATTACTGAATGTGTTAGTAATTTCTAGGAGTTTTCTTCTAGAATTTTTGGCATCTCATATATAATATCATATCATCTGCAAAAAGGGATAATTTGATCTCTTCTTTTCCAGTTATTACTCCTTTAACTTCTTTCTCTTGTCTTATTGGTCTTGCAAGAGTTTCAAGCACTAAGTTAAAGAGGAGTGGAGATAGTGGACAGCCTTGTCTGGTTCCTGGATTCAGTGCGATGGGAATGCTTCCAGTTTTTCTCCATTTAGAATGATGTTGGCTAGGGTTTGTTATATATGGCTTTAATTATGTTGAGGTATGTTCCCTCCAGTCCAATTCCCTCTAGGAGTTTGAACATAAATGTGTGTTGAATTTTGTCAAAGGCCTTCTCTGCATCTAGTGAGATGACCATGTGGTTCTTGTCTTTGAGCCCATTTATATGATTTATGATGTTTATTGACTTACGTATATAGAACCATCCCTGCTCCTTTGGAATAAGCCGACTTGATCATGGTGGATGATCTGTTTGATGTGTGTCTGTATGTGGTTTGCAAGTATCTCGTTGAGAATTTTTGCATCTATGTTTGTTAAGGATATGGGTCTATAGTTTTCTTTTTTGGCTGTATCTTTACCTGGCTTTGATATTAGAGTGATGCTGGCTTCACAGAAGGAATTTGGAAGTTTTCCCTCCATTTCTATC
>NW_008336391.1:676893-707107 GCF_000622305.1 Nannospalax galili
TTTGGAGGTTCCCATGATTTCATTTATTTCTTTTATACTTTCAGATTTAGTAGCATATAGGTTATATGATAGGTCATATAATGATTTGGATCTTTTGGGTGTCTGTCTTGATGTTTCCCCTTTCATCTCTGATTTTGTTGATTTGGAGGTGCTCTTTCTTTCTTTTGGTTAATGGGGCTAGCAGTCTATCAATCTTGTTTATCTTCTCAAAGAACCAGCTCTTGGATTCATTGATTCTTTGTTTTATTTTCTTTGTTTCTGTTTCATTAATTTCTGCTCTGATTTATGTTATTTTTTCTTGTCTGCTGGGTTTCATTTGCTGTTGCTTTTCAAGTGTCTTCTGTTGCAATGTTAAGTCATTTATTTGTGATCTTTCTGATTTTTAAATGTAGGCAATTAGAGGTATAAACTTCCCTCTAAGGACTGCTTTCAGAGTGTCCCAGAGGTTTTGTTGTGTTGTAGTGTCCTTTTCATTTAGTTCCAGGAACACTTTTATTTCGTTCTTAATTTCTCTTTTGACCCATTCATCATTCAGGAGTGTATTGTTTAATCTCCATGTGTTCATTTGGTTACTGGGGATTCTTCCGGTTTTGATATTAAGCTTTATTGCATTGTGGTCTGATAGAATACATGGGATTATTTAGATCTTTTTGTATTTGTTGAGGTTTGTTTTGTGCCCCAGTACATGGTCAATTTTGGAGAAGGTTCCATGGGGCACTGAATAGAATGTATATTCTTTGGTGTTTGGGTGGAATATTTGGTAGATGTTTGTTAGGTCCATTTGATATATGGTATTGTTTAATTCAGATGTCTCTCTGTTAATTCTCTGGCCTGTTGACCTATCTAATGGAGACAGTGGAGTATTGAAGTCCCCTACTATTAATGAGTTTGGATTAATCTGGGTCTTAAAGTCCTATAGTACTGTTTTTATGAAGTTGGGTGCACCAGAGTTTGGTGAATATATATATTCATGATTGTAATATCGTCTTGGTTTATTGTTCCTTTGATCGGAATGAAGTGGCCCTCTTTGTCTCTTCTGATTAGTTTTAAAGTGTATTTTATCAGACATTAGAATTGCAACACCTGCTTTTTTCTTAGTACCATTTGCTTGAAATTACTTTTTCCATCCATTTACCCTAAGGTTTTGTGGATCTAGACAACAAAAGGATGGGTTTTGTTTCTTAATCCATTCACCTAGTTTTTTTCTTTTGACTGGGGAGTTCTGTCCATTGATATTTAATGTTATTAATGAAAGATGAGTATTGAATCCTGTCATTTTTATTTATATTCACATTCTTGCTATAGCTGTGCATTTCCACAGTTATACCTTCATTGAATTTCTTTCCATCACCCCTTGTGTATAGTCATTCCTTTCTTCAGCTCTTTGTATTGCTTCAAGAACTCTCTGAAGGGCTGGTTTTGTGGACATTAATTCTTTAAGCCTATTTATGTCATGGAAGATTTTTCTTTCCCTTTCAACTATGATAGACATTTTGGCTGGGTAAAGTAGTCTGGGTTGACATCTGTTGGTCATTTAGAGCTAGGAATACTTTGGTCCAGGCTCTTCTGGCTTTCATAGTTTGCACTGAAAAGTCAGCTGTAATCCTAATGGGTTTTCCCTTATATGTGATTTGTTGTTTTTCTTTTTCAGGTTTCAGTATTGTCTCTTTGTTCTGAACATTTAGTGTTTTACTATGATGTGCCATGGAGAGTTTCATTTCTGGTCCTGTCTGTTTGGTGTTCTATATGCTTCTTGTATTTGTATGGGCATGTCTTTTTTAATTTGGGGAAATTTTCTTCTACAGTCCTACTGAAGATCTGTTCCATACCATTATCTTGAGATTCTTCTCCTTCCTGTATGCCTATGATTTGTAAATTTGGTTTTTTTTTATGGTGTCACATAATTCTTGCATATTCCATTCTTGTGTTTTTAAATTTTTTCAAAATCTTTGCTTGAGGGGTCTAATTCATCCACTTTATCTTCCAGTCTTGATATTCTGTTTTCCATTTCATTCATCCTATTGGTGAGGCTTTTTCCTGTCATTTCTACTTGGCTTACTGATTCTTTCACTTTCTTCTTCATTTCAGCCTCAGTATTCTTCAGTATTTCTCTTTTCTGAATTCATTCAGAAGTTTATCCCTATCTTCCTTCAGTTCTTTTATTTATTTCTTTGTGCGTTCTTTAATTTCACTGAATTCTTTTAAAATGTTTATAATTGTTCTTTTGAGTTCCATGTCCTGTGTTTTCTCTAGGGAGTTCTCATTGTACTCCTCTAGAGGACTATTGGTACTTGGTGAGGATATATTATTTTGGTTTTTCTTGTTATTTTTTCTTTGTGACTTTGACATGTGAATTTCCTTCATAGTTTCTGATTCTTGTGTGAGACTCAAGCCTTCCTTTGTTCAATTTAGATCTGCTTCTTTTCATCAACTTTATGTGCCTTTGTGGTTTACTTGTTGGGCATGAAAAACTGGTTGGTCTAGGCTTCAGGTTCTCTCTTTTGATTTTATAGTGGAGTGGCCTAATTGCTTTTGTCTTCAGGAGTTCCCACAGAGGCCCAAGTGAGATGAGGCTCAGATGATATCAGGCTTTCTCCTAAGGTATGGGTCCCTCCAGGAAAGATGCTGCCCTCAATATTTTGGGTGCTGGGCTGGCCTGGGAGAAGAGCCCAGGATAGATGCTGGTCTCTGGAAGCTGGTGGCTGTGCCACCCAGGATAGTAAAGGTTGGTGAGGGTGAGACCAGGCCTAGAGGGTTCCTGGGGGGCTGCAGGGAGGAACTGGTTTGGTCCCGATGCAAAGGATTGGGAAGCAGTGGCACCTCTGGGCTGAGAGGTTGGCCCCTGTGTCTGGTGTGCCAAGACAAGAAATAAGCCTGTATCCAGCCTAGGAGGAGAAACTGGGCTGGGGAGCTGGGAGGGTGAAAGAGGCTGGGGGAGTCAAGGTGCACTGGGAGCACTGGACTTACCCAGGGAAGGTGCTGGGTCTAGGACACTGGAGGGTGTGCAGCCCAGGAAGCAAAGGGATATGAGGGTGAGACCTCGTCCAGAGGGCTCCTGGGGACCAGGAAAAGTGCTGGCACCAGACCGCCCAGAGGCTGTGCAGCCCAAGGAAGTAAAGGGAAGGTGAGAGCAGGACCAGGCCCAGAGGGTTCCTGGGGATGGTAGGGAGGAAATGGGTTGGTACGGATGCAGATCAGGAAGCAGTGGTGGCTCTGGGCAGAGAGTTTGGCCCCAGTGTCTGGGGTGCCAAGACAAGAAATGGGCCTGTACCCAACCTAGGAGGAGAGACTCAGTGGGGGGAGCCGGGAGGGTGAAAGAGGCTGAGGGGAGTCAAGGCACACTGGGCATGCTGGACTTACCCAGGGACTCTGCTGGGACCAGGACAGCAAATAATATTTCAGTCAACTGAATTCTTCCTGGATGAGCCTGGGAAGGCTATTTATTGAAAGAAGGAGTCAGAAATGCCTTGAATGTTAGAATGGGTCCTCACTCTCAGGATGCTGGTGTCTTCCATCCTTTCAGAGAGCTGGCTACCTCCATATCTCCTTAATATTTCATTAGTTTGTTATGCATGAACGTATGAATATGCCTCTTGCCCACCTTTTACATAGGACTTGGACTGAAGGGAGGTAGGCATGACAGAGGGAGAGACTTAAGCACCCCACACAAAAACAAATTCCCCCAACACAATATTTGAGTATAATTTAACGTTTTATATATTTTTATTTTATATGTGTGAGTGTTTTGCCTGCATGTATGTAAATGCACTGATGCATGCAGTGCCTATGGAGGTCAGAAGAAGGTGTTGTATTCACTGGAAGTGGAGTTAAGGATGGTTGTTAGTCACCACATGGATACTGGGAACCGAACCAGGGTCTTCTGCAAGGGCAGCCAGTGCTTTTAACTGCTGAGGTAGCTCTCCAACTTTCTTAATATGCTATTTAAAAAAATAAAAATAAATGCAAAAACTCTAATGAATAAAATATCAAAAGAGGTAGATTTTACTTTTCTTTTTCTTTCAGCAGCCAAAATACTGCTTGGCATGGTACTGAGCATACACCAATACCATAAATGTAAAACTTCAGATTTGTGAGTAAAAATAATGTTTAGCCTTAATAAAGCTATGAGCTTAGCACTGTGTTTTAAATAAAGTACATCTAGGAATATAACTCCAGCCATTCATTTCTCTTTAATCTGAAGTTCAGTCATTACAACTGGTATTTGGTTGATTCAAGGAGATTCATCTTAGGTGGTCTGACCATAGGCTTATGGTCTGATAGTTTCAACTACTTCACCTATGTCCCTTGTATGACTCAGGCACTACCTAATATAATTTCTTGTAGGTGTTTTCTAAAGATGCCAGCACTTCTAAGCACCATCTATATCTGGGAACCTGCTTTAACAAGCTTCCTGGCACTGTAGTCTACCTTCTCTCTCTACAACCGTGTTTTCCACCTCAGTGTTTATTCTCTCAACCTTCATGTCTGTGTGAATAAGTTTCTACTTATCTCTCCTTACTTCAGGAGTGGGGAGGGCTCTGAATATAATGCCCCAGTTTATCTCTGCTTCAAAGGGAACTCAGCTTTAGTAGGGTGCGCAATTTATATCACGCTGTCTCTGAATTGTTTTTTATGAAAGTCCCAGTCGTTTGATTTAAAAAAAATATTTTATTATTTTTATTTTATGTGTATGAGTATATTGCCCGCAGTATGTAAGTAGTGCACCAGTGTCCTGAAGTGGCTGAGGTCAGAAGAGGGCATGGGATCCCCTGGAGTTGGAGTTATGGACTGTTGTTAGCTGCCATGTTGGTGCTGGGAATCAAACTCGGGTCCAACCAGGCCTTTTTTTTTTTTTAGTTTGGTTGATTGATTAATTTTTATGGGGCTTCTGGCTACTCTAACATTCCCTCTCTTGAAGAGGTCTCCCTAAAATCTTTTAAGAGTTAGATACAAGATCCCAAATACTTTTGACATTTTTGGCCTTTGGAACAGAGTAGGTTGATAAGAGGCCCAAGGACATTTTGACTTTTAACCAAGAAACTGGCTACTTTTCTTTGGGGTCTTTTTACCCTAACTGCCTAGCCATTCCTACCTCCTATTCTTATCACACCATCCTCTGAAGAGGTTACCCAAATTGCCAATAGGGTAATTGGGACACAGACCCCTCTGGATTCTTTATGATGAACAGGGATGCAGGGTGAGGCAGTAGGAGCACCCCTTCAGTGGTTCTATCTAAAATACACCCAAATTGCATAACTCTTATCTCTAAGGGGAAAAGAAAGTCCTTGAATCAAGACCAGGAGATGTGAAGGAGAAGTAAAGGCAAGAATAATTAGCATTATAAGTTCTAGACAGGGAACTAGAAAAAAGTCAGAACATGGCAATTTTCAAATGTTCATACGAGAGTCCATTTGAATTTCTTGACAAGGGCTTCCAAAAGCATCCCTCTATTGGGTCCCTCCTCATTTTTCTTTTGTCTTCCAAGGCTGTACTCTAGAGTGATGGATTCAGGATTTGATTTCAGACATTTTGATAGCTGTTGGAATCGTTAGAATCAGTGTTGGTTCCCTCTCAAAGGCTTCTAGATAAGGGGAGAAAACAAATTTAAAACAACAGCTGGTTATCTCCCTTAGCTACAGGTGGGCACTACAGTATTGGAGACTAAGATTTGAAGCCTTACATCTGAGCAGAACTTTCTGGTTAGGAACTAAATCATCAATGAGACTTAAGCCTAATGTCTGGGAAGTGTAATCCCTTGAACTCTTAAAGAAATATACTGATGACTTTCCTCTTTGGTTATACTTTCCTTTTGGGTGTTTAAGACCATACAGTTGGCCCAAATAAATCAAATTACTTTTACACCTACGGTCATTTGAGGATCTGTTCCTCAATTGTCACATTGGCTTGGGAGGAGCACCTGGCTCCTTTCTTTTACCAGTTCCATCTATGTGAAGATAAGTTAAAGGTCCTGCTCGACCATGTCTGGCTTTACTTGGAAGCATGAATGTGATGCTTCCTCTGAGTCGACCCTCCTCTTTGTAGACTGGACACTGGTTCAAGTCCATCTTGTGGGGCCTCCCTGAACAAGAGGACAGATGACTCACCACAGTTGCAGGGCATTTTGAGAGATGTTCCACAGTCCCCTGGAACTTAGTCAACCTTGGAGGGCAAGGGGGAGAAACTGTCCTTTAAGTCCCTCTGACCACATTAGTATAGGCCTCAAACTATGGCAGCCAGTGCTCTTAACTGCTGAGCCATTAGCCCCAAGACTTCTATTTTTCCTCTTTGGTTTTAGGCTTGTTTCAGGATGCTGTCAGAGGCTGAGTGAGGCATTGAGCAGGGATGCAACTATGAGACTGGAGCTTTCTGTTGTTGTTTTTGTTTGCTTTTTGAGTCAGGGTCTCCCTGTAGCTCCAGCTGGCCTAGAATGATTCCCTATGTAGACCAGGGCGGCCTTGATGTCAAAGATATCCTCCTGCCACTGCCTCCTGAATACTGAGGACTAAAAGAATGTACCATCAAGCTCGGCACTTGGCTGGAACTCTTAAGGAACACTAACTACAGCACTTTTTTTTTTTTGGTCTTTTTGAGACAGGTCTCCCTGTAGCCCCAGCTGGCCTGGAACTTACTATGTAGACCAGGCTAGCCTTGAACTCACAGAGATCCACCTGCCTCTACCTCCCAAGTGCTGGGATTAAAGGCATGTGCCACCATGCCCAGCTTGAAAAAGGTGTTGTTAATGCTTTTGTATTTACCCCCCCTGCTGTTGATGCTTTGCATGTATTTAAATTGCTGCATGGTTCTCTTCTGCTTGAAGGGCTTCTGGTGATAAGTTTTTTTTCAGATTTTTTTTTTTTTGGTCTGGAAAATCTTTACTGTATTTTAATTGTGTGTGTGTGTGTGTGTGTGTGTGTGTATGTTTATGTATGTATGAGTGGCACACATACATGTGGGTGTAGGTGTGCATGCATGTGGAAGTCAGAAGAGGATGTTAAATGTTTTCCTCTATTGCTCTGTACTTTATTGCCTTGAGATGAGGCACTGAGCTGGTGGTTCTCACTGAACCAGAAGCTTATCATTTCAGCTAGGCTGACTGGCTAGTGAGCTCTGAGAATCTACTTGTCTCCCACCCCCAGTGCTGGGGTTACAGGTTACAGGTTCATGCAACCATGTTCAACATTTACATGAGTGCTATGGCTTTGATATCAGGTCCTCAAGTGCTCTAACTCAATCAGCCATCATTTCAGCTTTCTTTAATTATATATATAAAATTTCTGGTGGGTATGCTGAGCATCATTTATCTGTAGTTTTGCCATTTCCAGTACATTTAGAAGATTTTTGGCTATTTTCTTTTTTTAAAATTTATTTATTTTTATGCGTATGAGTGTATTCCTTGCATGTATGTAAGTGTACCCATGTCATGTCATGCCCGCAGAGGTCAGAAGAAGGTACTGGATCCCTGGAACTGGAGTTACAGACAGTTGTTAGCTGCCATGTGGGTGCTGGGAATTGAACCCAGGTCCTCTGCAAGAGCAATCAGTGCTCTTAACTGCTGAGCCATCTCTCCAGCCCTGGCCATTTTCTTTTATAAATATGTTACTTCCTCTTTCTAGCATTTGAGACCACTTGATTCTGCTCTACAAATTATTATGTTCTATTCATGTATTAGTCCCTTATTTTGAATGTTTTCTTTCCTTCCTCTTTCTCTAATTCACTGATTTTCCAGTGTTGACTCAATTTCAGCTCATCTAACTCCTTCCATGTCAGATGTTAATTTGGTCTTTGTTTTGTTTTGTTTGAAACAGGATCTCCCTGTAGCCACAGTTGGATTGAAACTTGCTCTGTAGACCAGGCTGGCCTCTACTTCACAGAGATTAAAGTGATTAAAGGTGTGACTTACCACTCCCAAATTACTCGGTCTGCTTTATACAATCCATTTTCACCATGTTGGTGCCTTTTCCTCTCGATTTTTATTATTCAGCCCATTAATTGCAACTGTTTCAACGCCCTTGTTTATCACTTCTATCATTCCATTTTCAGGGCTGTTTCTATTGATACGGGTCACAGTTTGCCACTTTTTAAAATGGATGCCCACATCGTGAACCTTCTGTTCTTGAACACTGAACTTTGTTTTAAAATAGTGTTCAGCTTTGTCCTTGGTTACAGTTAAATTATTTGGAAATTGTCCGATCCTTTTGAGAATTGCTTTTCCAAATCATTTTACAGGATGATCCCAGGGCTGCCTTTAATCTAAGACTTTAAGTTAGCCCTGGTTCAAGGTCACTACCACACGGAGGATGCAATTGAGTTCTCAATGTATTAAGTCATCTTTCCAAACGTAATTTGAGAAAACTGTTCTCAGCCTCACGTGAGCTTCAGGAATTATAAGCCTTTGCTTTTTCTTGTTGTTGGCAGTTCCTTTCCCATATGCCCATCACTATTAGCCCAAACCTCAAGGACTTCTGAACATCTCTGGGGGCCTTTCTTTGTGTAACTTTATTCTCCTTGTGTTCTTTCCCCACTAGTCTAGCTGTTTCTTCCTCCTTGACTTCCAAACTGCCACTTGTCAAATATTCCCATGCAATCTATTTGTTTAAGGTAGAGAGAACTGGTCTGGCATTGGAAGTCCTCTTAAGAACAGTATCTTTTAAACATTTAGGTCATTATGTGTGTTATGCAACCTTCACCACAATCCTTCCATTCTCACAATTAGCAAAACATAAATCCAGACAGAGGAATTAGATCATGATGAGCAATGGTTGGACACAGATGTTAAAGGCAGAGGGAGCAGCCAGCTACCTGGGTTCAAATGCTGTCTTCTTCACTGATGGACTCATGACCTCTGCACACTTCTCCATCCACTTGTTACATCCAATTGTTATGTAATTCATAGAGCTGTTATATAAACCATATGGTAGTACATGTCAGATTCTGAGAACAGTATGTAAAAAGTACTTAATTCTCAGTAACTGTTGGTTTTATTCCCAAAGTAGCATGCTTATGGTAGAGTAGGCTAAGTAAGGTTCTCTAGCTCTAAGTTTATATGATTTCCACTCTTTCCTGCTGCCTCTAAAGATCAAGGAGCTCTGAGAATCTGTTATAAAGTCTGATAAGAAAAATAGTCTCTTGTTAACATATATACTGAATACATTACTTAGGTTCTAGAATATTCAAACAGATTTTCATATGATATGAACTTACCCCAGTCCAGTCAACTTCAGAGCAAGATCTTGAGTCTCAGAAGGGAACATAAATACTGAAGCTGGAGCTGATGGGTTCAGATAACTCTGCAACGTTAGGGAGGCCAATGCTTTGGAAACTTTGGAAAACAATTAAGTATTCTGAGTACATGTTTTTCTCCTGTCTATTCCATATCACTCTCTTGCCTTTTGCTCATACCATACCAATTTAAATCAATTTCTATTCATAGCCCATGTGATTCTTTTTGATGGCACCCTTGCCTGAATGGTGGGTGATGCTTAGGGGGTTGCACTATTTGTAATTCTCATTCAGTTTCTCTCTCTCTCTCTCTCTCTCTCTCTCTCTCTCTCTCTCTCTCCCTTTCTCTGTCTCTTGGTATGGTGCATGGTTTTGAGTGTGTGACATATATGCAGAGGACGGAGGACATTGAGTGTCTTCCTCTATCCCTGTCCACTCTCCCCTGTGTTGCTCTGAGGCAGGTTCTTTCATGGGACTGGAATCTCATTGTTTTGACTAGGCTTTCTGGCCAGCCAGTGAGCTCCTAGGATCCACTTGTAAGGGTTATAGGCATGTGCAACCAGGCTTGGTTTTTTCACATGAGTTTTGAGCTTAGGTCCTTATACTTGGATAGCAAGCTCTTTTACCCATGGACCATCACCTGAACCCCCTATGTGGATGATTCAAAGAATTATTAATCTCCCCCAGGGTGTCATATTTGTGTTTAGATGCTTTAACAATATAGTAAAAATAACACTGGTTCTTTTTTTCTTAATGGAAAGTACAAAGCTAGAAGAACAGAGTCAGACTTCACATTACCTTTCTTAAGATGATCTGATGAAGTGAGTGATGAAATCCCTATAAAAGCCCCCAGTGCTAAAGGAAGGGAGTGACTGAAGAGAATCTCCCTTTGAGTTTCACCAGCCTGGCTACATTGCTAAGCTCCTAAGTGAATAACTGTTCTTTTTTCAGAATGGCAGTTGATGTGATAATTCTTTTAAGGCCAATCTGTTTTTCTTATAATCTAGGGTCACTTCAGGCCTTTACGGTTTTAATTTTTCTAAAATTTCTTCATTTCTTTTGTGTCTCTGTCATTTCCCTTTGTGATTCCATCTGGATGGAATTTCTTCACTTTAATTATAAGTCACCAATGTTCTTCACATCTTGGTCCCCAAGAGATGGAGAGCAGCTGGCTCTTCCATGGGAATAGGAGGTGCTGGGAAGGCTGCCCCCTCCCCAGTGCCGAGAAGCCCTGTCAGGAATGTACCGTGTTTAAATGTGAGTCCCACTGTTTGTTTATCTGCAGTTGCAGGCCTGACCTTAGCTAAGTGAAACCTGATGAAAGAGAGCGAGACTCACATCACCATCCACTCATTTTTGTTTTCTTGGCTCACTGAGTACATTTTCCCAACTTTCTGGCATTTCATTTGAAAATTAATTTGGAGCAAGTTTTCTCTTGCATATCTAAAAACAAATGCATTAGAAGAGCTCAGGGTTTTGAAAACTCAGCTTCTCAAAATAGTTAACTTGGTGATACAAGAAAAGAAGTTTTGTGGTTTTATAGCTCTTTTCCTTCTAGAATGGTGGAAATGATGGGTATTTAAAATGATCTTGAACTTATAGTTCACTCCAGTGGACAATGAGGGACCTTCTATTGGGGTTTACATAGTCACCGTATAAGTTGGATCTGCTAAGTTGTTCTCATTGGATGCTTTTAATCCCCCGGGGCCCAATCCCAAATGAAACAACACTCCAGATGCTGGTCATTGATTGCAGAAATGGAGACAAGCAGATGGGACTGAAATGTCAAGTTTCATGACCTCATCCTCCTCAGCCCTGAGAGTGTCAGATGCTGTGGTCATCTCCTCAGTCTTACTGGTGGGCTTCACTATATAATTGAAGTAGAAACCTTTACATTATAAATGTTAGATAGACTCATGAAGGCTTAAGATCTGGGGCACACTCTGGATGAGTTTATTTTATTTCCATGGCGTCCTATAGGGAAAATGACACTTTTATAATTGGGAATATGCATTTTGGTAGTCTGAGTAAAAAGATGTCCCCCTTCAAAAAAGGAAGATCTGTGAAGTTGCAAGTCTTAATTGGATTTAGAAAGTTGCTGTGTTGATTCCAAATAAAGAAACGTGTTGATTTCCTTACTGATGCTTTATGTATAGCTTCATGATGCTTATTGCAGCAATTCCCAGCTTTGCTGGAGTATCGGAATAGCAGTGGAACGCTCTCTCTCTCTCTCTCTCTCTCTCTCTCTCACACACACACACACACACACACACACACCATGAATCGGATCCCTACTCAAGAACTACTGAAAACAAATCTGTGAAGATGAACCTCTGAGTTTTAAATATTGTCTTTGCTTTTCAACTTCATCTTACATATATTAATTCATTCTTCTGTGCGTATGTGTGAGCATGCAGGTGCCATGGAGCATGTGTGGAGGTCAAAGGACAACTTGTAGGAATGGGTTCTCATCTACCATGTAGGTTCTCTGGATAGAGCTCATGTCATCAGCCTTAGCAGCAAGTATCTTTATTCAGTGAGCCATTGTTCTAGCCCTGAACTTTGTTTTTCATTCTGTAAGTAATCTTATAAGCATCCATGGTTGAGAGACACAGTACCCAGGAGAAAATTTAAAGTTTTGGGGCGGGGGGGGGCAGCTTCACTTTTCTATTCGTATTTTTCAGTTGTCAGAATAATTCAATTAATTGTCAAAAAAATCATTGTAGAATGTCCAAATAGATTTTAAGCTACACTTTAAATCCAGGCCAGTCTGTCGTCAATGCTCTCTTTAATATGCATCATCTTCTCTGCTCTTGCCTTCTCTCTTTCTACCATTTTCCTTTAACCTCTATGTCCTTTTCTCAGAGTCACTGAGTTGGCAAACCTTGGTTTGGTATCCTTTGACTAGTGGAAATATTTATATATTTTTTGAAATGTTTCATTTTAAAGAATGTCATGGGATTTGCCTGAGAATATAAAAACCTGCTGTCCCTGTTTCCATTTCCAGACCCAGACATGACCCCAGTGCATAGAAGCATCTGCTTTTAATTTTATGTCTTCTTGCTCTTAAAGGCCATCTTTCTGAAGTAGGGTTTAAAGCAGCTCTACAAACAGCGAATGTGCGATCACGGAATTGAGCACAGTGGCTCTGGTTAAGAACTGGCTGAATTCACAGGGCTTTCTTCCTGGAATATAAGAGCTGGGTGATCTAGGCTTGGGGTTTTTCAAGGTCTCCCATCTGCCTTGCCACCAGCCCTGGTGCACTGAGCATCTCACTGATCTGAGTTTCCCACGTATTGTGAGAAACATTGCTTTATCTATCTGCTCTCTCCTCTGACTCACTTTTCTCTCTAACTAGGGCATGAGGGGAAGAGGCTATGCCTAAATACTGTGTAAAACAAGTAATTTAATACTTGATATGGTGTAGGAGAAAGGTTTGTTTCTGTCAAACTAAGGAGGGCACATAGTAACATAGTCTTAAATTTAGGGTTCACGGGACTTTTATAGTACCTAGTTAAAAATTTTAGAGGAGAGTTCAGGGTAAGATGGAAGATTAGAAGCTGCCCCTGTGCAGAAAAAGAAGAATCAGTGTAACACACACACACACACACACACACACACACACACACACACGGATAAGGACATGGACACACATGGACACAGACACACATGGACATACACAGATGCAGAAGCACATGGACACACAGCCACAGGACTCTGTTCCTTGAAGAAAAAGAGCTTAAGAAAAAAGAAATAATCCTATGTCCTCTAACAGCAGCAAGAGCAGCTTCCAAATAGTGTCCAGCCCCACCACACCAGTCTCCAGAAGTCAACAGTAGCTACCAGTGTATGGTCTCCCCACTTCCTGCTCCTGGACACTGGGGACCCAAGAAAAGTGAACTGAAGAGAGACAAACAGGCTGCAGAGACATAGACTGGCTATTCTGTGGTGAGAGAGATGACCAGGACAGGGCAGGCTGTGCTAAAGGAGGCAGAGATATGGCAGAGGAACACCGGCACCAGCACCGTGGGAAAAATAGCCTATGAAGGCACTAGCCCTGCTATTGGCTGAGTGAGTGACAACAGGGGAATGGACAAGTGCATTCTGATCTTGGCATAGTCTCACAGATGGGTGTGGCCATCCAGTGACAAAGGTAAGCACATGGGCAGTCCATCCACAGCCCCTCAAAATCTTAGACACAGGAAGAGTTATCTCTAAAACACCACAGATGTTGTATCTGGTAGGCCCAGGCCAGGACTCTGAGACAGGAATCGTAGCAGAGAATGAAGTCTCCACTCATCACGGACACTCCACACCTCAACTTGTTCAAATTGCTGTGAGCAGCTGCCCTCTCCTCACCCACAGAGACAAAGCTAAGGAAACGAGGAAGAGGGAGAAACCACATTCTTCCCAACTAGGAAGAAATAATAACTGAGTATATACTACCTTCTGTTTAATTTAATTTATTTTCCTTATTTGTATTTATGATTTTGTACCTTGAGTATTTAGTTGTTTTCAGTTTATATCTCATTTGAATAAGACTTTGTGTCTATCCTCTTTCTCTTCACCTGTTCTGAAATATGTCCTCCACTCTTCCTCATATCTCAAACCGTGCAGTTTTCTTCTCATTTATACTTTATTGTCTTTTCCCACTTTGCTATCCACCCTCAGTTTACTATGCAATTATTAATACCCTTAGACCTACAAACTGATAAGCTACACTTCTCTGTTCAGTACTCTAGTGCCACTGTCTTTGAACCTTACAGGGGACACAAGTGAAGGAGAAAAGTATCTTCTACTGCAGCTTAATAACAGGATCATCGTATCTGTTCAGTAGTCACCTTTCCCCCACTGCAGTTAGTTTTAGTTTCCTCCTAAATAGCAACAGGGAACATAAGTCCAAGAAAATACAGGTCATCAGGAAGACTCATGTAAAATAAATCAAACAATATAAAAGAGAAAAGAAAGGGAAAAATAAAAATTGGAGAATATATCCATATATCCGTCTCAACACATGCACCGAACAGAACAAATAAGTACAAAGGTGTGCAAAACAAATCACTACGAGGATTAAATAAACTGACAACTCCTCAATACTAGAAACCAAATAAAAGAGAGAGCTAAAATGCTTTCCAGAGATTTACTTATAAAAATGATCAGTGGTCACATAGATGACTCAAATCAACCATGTACCACTTGAGAGAATACTTAAATGAATACTATACACAGAGGAAAAAAGAGAGAGTGTCTCAGTTATGAGAGCACAAAAGGAACAAATTTTTGAGAGGAATAAATGAACAAAAGAGAACTTGGAAGCAATCCATCATATCCATCCCAGTAAATCAGAAAACCCCCAGTACTAATGAAGGAAGGAGGAGAGAACTCATAACAATTGAACTACCCAGAACAATAGCCAACAAAATCTTAGAAAATAACTAGCTCCTCTCAAAAATAACCTTAAACCCAAATGGCTTCAACCCTCCATTTATAAAGACAGAGAGTGATTGACTTGATTAAAATGAAAATTCAAGTATCTTTTATCTTTAAAAAATACTTCTTACTGCAGAGACATCAACAAACTGAGAAAGGACAGAAATCAACCTGTCAAGTGAATTAAAGCTGAAAACTAGGTGACATTGCTAAGTGGATAACTGCTAACATAGACTGCAAACAGTAGTCAGACGAGATGAAGAAAGTTGCTGCATATTAATAAAGGGAGCCATTCAAGAAAGTATAAAACAAATGCTAAGCCGGGGAAAGGAAAGGAGCCAGCTAGACTGGGGGAGAAGGTGTGGAGGAGGGTTGTGTGGGAGGGGGAAGGGGATGAATGAGAGCAAAGTATAATTGCAGGTGTATGAACGCCCCATGATGAAACCAATTTCTTTGTGTGTTAACTCCCAAATTAATAATAATTTAAAATACACTAAAATGTGGGGCTGGAGAGATAGCTCAGTGATTAAGATCACTTGTTCATCTTGCAAAGGACTTAGGTTTGGTTCTTAGCACCTATATGTTGGCTCACAACCATCTGTAACTCTAGTTCCAGTGGCTCCAATGCCCTCCCTTAGCCTCCTTAGGCATCAGGCACACACATGGTATACAAACCTAAATGCAGATAAACACTCATATACATAAATTTAAAAAATACTAAAATGTGTCAAATATCAGCTAGGTCTTGGTAGAATAATAGTGGCAGATGATAATACTGTGCTGTAATCATTAGCCAGGTCTTCTGAACTAAAATCAGCAAGGAAAACAGAGCTGAGATATACCATAGATTAAATGGATTTAACAGATATCTACAGAACATCTCACAGTAGATATAGAATACAGATATTTCTCAATAGCCCACAGGACCTAAATGATTCCACTAGAAGTCATGAAGTAAGTCTTAGCAATACAAAAGAACAGAAACAATTCATTGTGTTTTATCATACCATGATATTTTAAGACTAGAAACTAAGCAGCAGCAAAGAGAACCACAGAAACTACACAAATACTTAGAGACTGATCAGTTCACTTTTGAATGAATAGTAGACCATTGAAGAAATAGGATATTTTAAAAATCCTATAATCAAATAAAAAAAATAGTACAATCTTTGGGGCACAGATAAGGTAGGTCAAAATGATGAATCTATATCAAGTACTTATACTAAAAAGCCAGAAAGATCACAGGTAAAAATAAAATCATGTGTGTAAAGCAGGCATGGTGGGCAATGCCTGTAATTCCATCACTTGGGAGGTTAAGGCAGGCAAGACCCTGTCTTTAAAAAAAAAACAACAAATGTGATCCCCGCCCCCAAAGAATCTAATGATGTGCCATAAGCTTTTAGAAAAAGAAGAATTATCCGAACCTAAGTGCAGTGGTACCGAATAAAATAATAAAGATTAGGGCAGAAATGAAATTAAGACTAAAAGAACTATGTATAGAATCGTTCAAACATAGAGCTGGCTCTTTCAAACAGTAAAGAAGATCTTGAAACTCCTAGGCAACTAACTAAAAGAAAGAGAGGAAAGCCCTAAGTGAATAAAATTAGAAAAGTGGGATGTTAAAATAGACTAATGAAATCTAGAGTATCAACAGGGAATATTTTGAAATGTTAAATTTAACAGAAGCTGGAAAATGTAGAGGAAATAAATTCCTGATCACATATGACTTACCACTATTAAATCAAGAAGATATAAATAAGTAGATCCATAACAAACAATGAGGTTGAAGTAGTAGTTAAAATTCTCCTTACAAAGGAAAGCTCAGAACTGGACAGATTTATTGCAGTCTGTAAAACATTTAAGGAAGAGCTTACACCAATACTTGTTAAACTGTTGAACAAAGTAGAAAGGGAAGGAGTACTACCAAACACAATGTATAAAGCCCACACTACCCTGATAAAAATCCAGATAAGGACGTAATAATAAAAAGAAAACTGGGGATGGAGAGATGGCCCAGCAGAAGACCTGGTTTCAGTTCCCAGTGCTCACATAGTGGCTAACAACTGTCTGTAACTCTAGTTCCAGGGCATCTGACACCCTCTTCTGACCTCTGAGGGCATTGCCCAACAAGGTTGCACTTACATATGTACAGGTAGTATACTCACACACATAAAAATAATAAAAAAGAAAGAAAACTATAGGCCAATTTCCCTGATGAACATAGGTGCAAACGCAATAATAAAATACTTGCAAACCTATCAAGAAAATGTTAAGAGGAAGCTGGAGAGGTAGCTCAGTGGTCATGAAGAACCTGAATTTAGATCCCCAGAACCCATGTAAAAATTGAGCAGGGTAAGACATGTCTGTAACTCCAGTGTTGTAGAAGGGGAGACAGAGTTGATACACTAAATGGACAGCCAGTCTAGCCAAGTTGTGAATCTCAGGTTCACTGAGAGACCCTGCCTCAAAAAATAAGTATCAACAACCACTTGAATCCAATTAGCATTGCCCATAAGACCATGGATGTATGGCAATGAGGTTGGACAGGAGAAGATGTGATGTGAGTAGGGGGTTGGGGGAGGTACTGGTGGATGGACATGACCAATAAACATTGTATAAATGTATAAAACTTTCAAAGAATAAAAAATAAATAAAGTAAGGTAGAGAGCAATGGAGGAAGACCCTGACATCTACCTCTGGCCCCCACACATGCACGTATTGTTGAGCACACCTCTCTCACATGTACAAAATGAGCAAGTAAATAAGAAAAAAGGAGCACATTGAGAAGATCATGTATCACAGCTAAGTTGGCTTCATCCTGGTATTATAAATTTGGCTTAACATATATAAATAAATACAGTACTTTATATAACTAGGCTGAAGGATAGAAATGACATGACATTTGATGTAGTTATCCATCTCTGCGGTGAAAGTCCAGAAGAAATTAGAAACAGGAGCATATCTCAGCATAATGACCAACATTATACTAAATGGGGAAAATTAAGAGTGCTTTCACTAAAATCTGGAACAAGACAGGCTTCCTCTACTCACATTCATTAAAGTGTTCTAAGTCCTAGCTAAGGCAATAGGACAAGAGAAAGAAATGAAAGGGATACAAGTAGAAAAGAAGGGCATAAAATTTTCTTTATGTGTAGATGGCATGACTCTGTACTTAAAAGCTATAAAACACTCCACTTGAAAACTCTTTTATATCTGATAAATACTTCCAGCAAAGTATCAGGAAACACCATCAACATACAAAAACCAGTAACTTTTCTATATTTTAATAATAAACTTGTCTAGAAAGAAATCAGGAAAAATATGCAATCACAAGCTTTAAAAAAAATCACAAAATACTTAGGAATAAACCTAGTCACAAAGATGAAAGACTTCTACAATGAAAACTTTAAGACATGAAGGTAGGCAATTGAAGATAGAATAACTCTCTTTATTCATGTATTGCCAGAATTAATATTGTGGGAATGGCTAACTTACTAAAAGCAGTAAACTCAGTTCAACTCAATCACTCTCAAAATCCCATACTTTAAAATTCTAAAATTCATATGGAACACAAAAGTACCCAAATAACCAAAGGAATCTTAAGCAGAAAGAACGCTGCTGGAGGTATCACAATGCTTGATTCCAAAAGATTTGGCAGATCCATGATGACAAAAGCTGCATGATACTGGCACAAAAATAGACATGTAGATGAATGGAATACAATAAAGGCACACACACACACACACACACACACACGGCTACAGCTGCATATTTTTTGAAAGGCATGAAAATGTATATATTGGAAAAAAGACAGCCTCTTCAACAGATAGTGCTAGAAAACCTGGGGATCTACATGCAGAAAATGAAATTAGATCCATGTTTATCACCCATCATAAAAATCAATTTACAATGAATCAAAGGCCATTTAGTATGGAACCTAAAACTTTGAAATTGCTAGAGGGAAACAAGGGAAAACAAGATATAGGCTTAGGCGAGTATTTACTAAAAAGGACTCTAAAAGTAGGAAATAATTCCAAGAATTTACATAGGAGATTACATAAAATTAAAAGCCTCTGTTCAGCAACAACAACAAAACTCTCAGCAGAGTGAAGAAATAGCCTACAGAATGTGAGAAAATATTTGCCAACTACAGATCAGAGACAAGGGACTAACATCTACCATACATAAAGAACTGCAAAAGGTAATCATCAAACAAGCAAATTTAAACAGTAAATGGCTTAATGAACTGGTTAGACGGTTCACCAAAAAGGTAGAAAAATGACTAATTTATACTTGAAAAGTCTTCAACATCTTTAGCCATCGGAGAAATGCAAATTTAATGCACTCTGAGATTCCACCTAACCCAGTTTGGAATGGCTAACACAAGGCAAACAAATGACTACAAATGCTGGCAGGAAGCAAACTGGTATCATCACTATGGACATCACTATGGGTATTTCTTTAAAAACTTAACATAGAACTATCACATGACCCATATGTATCATGCCTAGGTATATACCTGAATGATTATAAGTCAATATGTCACAATACTTGCACAACCATTTTAAACTGAATTTTTGTGAATTTCATGCAATATATTTTGATCATATTTAGACCCTTTCTCCTATCTTCACCCCTCTTATACCATCCTGATGTATTTTCTATACTCTGTCATATATATTAAGGCCTATCAAGTTAAGCTTGTGTCCCCATATGTCCTTTGTGTATGTCCAACCAATAACTACTGGGAAAGGGAGAGTTGGTTTTCTTTAAGGACGTGACACTGGATAGGTTAACCAGGTTCTGGTGGATGGATTCACAACCATTTTATGGCTGCACTATTTATGACAGCTAAGAAATGGAACAAGCTTAGATTTCCATCAGCAGATAAATGGATAAAGAAAATGTGGCAAACATAGTGGGCTTTTATTTAGCCATGAAGAAAAATGAAATCATGACATGTGCATGGTAACAGATGGAACTTCAAATCATTATTAAGTGAAATAAGCCAGACTAAGAGGGACAAATGCCATCTTTTCTTTCATATAAACATCTTAGATTTGTGTGTGTGTGTGTGTGTGTGTGTGTGTGTGTGTGTGTGTGTGTGTGTGTTTGCACTGGCTGTGAAACTGGAAAGCGGATCATGAGATTGGAAGAAGAGTTTCAGGGAGAAGAGAGAATACTGGAAGTCATGTGAAAAAGCAGAGTTGGCTATTGGGGAATGAGAAGGGGACCAGCCAGATGGGCCCAGGGGATGAGAGAAGGGTGTGAGACAGAGGACATGTGAAAATGCCATAATGAAACCCATTACTTTGTATGCTAACATATGAATCTAATTAAAAGACAAAGTGTCCACTGGAGGTAGAAATTTAGAGGGGACCAGTTCTAGATCCAGGGCCCATAGAAATAGTCAATTTCTCATGATTAAGGGGAGAGATTAAGAAATTGGTAGCATTGGCAAAAATTGAATATGCTTTCTTAGCAAAACATTTATCACATAATTGATGCCCAATAAATGCTTGCTAAATGGAGAAGCTAGAGATGATTAGATGCTTCAGCGTAGTGATTCAGAGTTAGCAATATCTGTTTCTGTTCTTGAGGCTGTGTGTGACCTTGAGGGAATAATATCCTTGAATTTTTGTTGTTGCTTCTAGATATTCATAACTTCTTCCTCATAGGTTATTATGAAAATTAATTGAATTAGTTTAAATGCTACATGGGAAAGTAATTTGAGGTTACAGATTATGAATAAGCAATTATGGAAATAGCAGAAATTCTGCATCATAGATATGTGATATAGACTTAATTCAAAGATGGGTAGAAGGTCTCTAAATAGAAATTAATAGAGGTAAAGTTATATAAACTATGCATTTTTGGACCTAGATACTATTGCTGTTGTTGAAGACAAAAACTCTGACTTAAAGTAATTGCTTGCAGGCAAGAATCATACCTTATCAATGCTTAGCTTTCCATTTCCAGCAGGATCTTCCACAGAGTAGATGTTCACTGCATATTTGAGAGGACAGAGAGATAATGGACAGATGAGGGGTGTTCCACTGAAGCTTCAGAAATGGAAAAGTACATTTTTACTGTTCCATTTAAATACAGTTTTAAAAAGATAACCAAAATCCTGACTTTTGCTAAAATGTGGGTGAGACCCTCCCACTTTCATCTCATTTTCCAGAAAGACAGAGGATGGCATGGGATGGGGATGTCAAAGCAAGACTTGCTCTGTGTGATTAGAAGCCACATTTTCTGAATTAGTATTATAGGCAGTTGATGAGATGGAGCTAACTGTTAAATGATTGTGAATGCTGAAAAGAAGTATAAAGACTGTGCCACAAGCCTGTCTTCTCACATGCCACAGAGTGGACACTTTGGTGCCTGTTGTTAGTGGGAACCCATATCCTTATTAGATACTGGATGGAAAGTGGGGTGTGATCTTTGAAGGGAGAACAGATTCATACAGAATTTGGGGCAATTAAGTTCTAAGATGTACTTGAATCCATCAGAACTTCAAAAGCACCAAGTTGGCTTATCTAAGGATTTGTACATTCACTGTAATAGGCTTGAGCTTTTGTGTATTGAACATTTTGCTCACTAACATTTTTCACAGAGAGTAATTGTGTGTTTATATATAGATAGGCATAGAAACAATTGGCGAATTTGACTGAACTGCTCTCTGGTTCCGTGATCTTGTTTTGACAGATTGACCTCCCCTGTAAAGAACTGAAATAAAAGATTTTGAGACCTGGAGATAAAAGATCTATGAAAAATCCACTATCTGTTATCAGTCCCATGCAGAACGTTCCTGTAACATGTGAATACATCAAACTTAAGCTTATTTAGGAGAGTAGAAAGAGCAAAGGTAGAGACACAGGGCCATAGTTACCAGGCTTATGTACACCCCGGGGGCAACACACATCAATGAAAGATGCATTCTGGTGACTGGACAGCAAGTATTCATTATAAAACCATAATAGTGAGAGGGATCTGGCATTATGGACAGTGGAGGATAACTGTGAGCCCATCAAAATTCCTCACATCTGGATTTAATAGGGAGAAATCTATTCCTTCATTTTCTCCCTCTTCAAGTCCTTAAAGAATCCATGAAACTGGCAAAAAAATAAGAGATGCTATGTGGTTATTAGGCAAAATGTATATGGAAGCCTGTATGAACTATCCATAGATATTGACCAAATGTTTTCCCAGGTGCTTGGGTTATAGTAATATGATCAAATTGTTGCCCATAAGGACACAGCATTATTGGAGAAGACTAGGAACTGATTAGCCAAAATAACATACAGCACAGTATCAGGCAGGGTTAAGTATGATGAAAAATTAAAAGGCACCGTAAAGAGGTAGAGGTGAATGGTCATAGACTGGGTGGACTATTTCAGAGAAGGTGGCAAGGAACACATCTCTGCAAATGAGATGAGGGGATCAGCCATATGATGGTATAGGGTAGGAGTGTTGCAAGATGGAGCAGGAAATGCAGAGAACTTGAGCTAGGATTAAGCTTGGGTCTCAGAAGAAGTAAGTTGGACTAGCGCTCTGTCAGTAGAAATATCACAAGGAAGATGGAGCCAGAGGGTAATCAGCAAGCACTCCTAGGATGCTATGCCCATTGTGGTTAAAACTCAGCATTTGGGCTGGGAAGATGCCACTGCAGGTAAGAGTGATTGGTGTGCAGGTATAAGGATCTGAGTCCAAATCCCCAGCACCCACATAAAAAGATAGGATTGACCATGAGCATGCCTGTAACCCCAGCATTGTGGGGCGTGGAGGCAGAAGACCACTGGGGCTTGCTGGCCACCAGACTAGCTCCAGGTTCAGTGAGAGAGCCTGTCTCAAGGGAAGAAGGCAGCGAGAACACAGCAGGAGTCTTGAAGTCCTCTTCTGTCCTCTGCAGTGAACAAGGCATGTACATCTGCACATACGTGTCCACATACATCACACACACTCTACACACATCCTCCACATACAGCAGAAAGAAAAACAACCGTATTCCTCAGTAGGAGAGTAATGGAATCTCAGCTGTGATATATGTCCATGGCCATATAGAGACTAAAAATTTAGAGGCAGTCACAGCATGAGAGCAAGGAGATGAATTCCTCTCACAAACTCTAGTTTACACGGAACATGATCTGTTCAAGGGCAGAGAACACATGTGCACATTATTGCTTTGCCTTTTTCTGGCCCATCATAGGTACCTGCTAGATGATACCTGCTAGACACTGAGTATACTCTGAAAAGGCAGGTGAGGTAATTTCTACTTTAGATAAGGACAGAAATACCTCGGCTTCTTGTGGCTTAGGACATTGTCACAGATCAGGCTGCCCCCATGAAGGGTTAAATGGGTTCATTCTACTGTTATTTCAACAATTCCCTGGAATCACAGGAAGATAATCTTCATGATGGTTGTGCAGTGCTTTGCAGGGTTATAATGAGGACTTGGAGGAAACGTCACATATAGGGGGTTGGCATTTGAATCACACAGAAAGCCTTGCTTGAGGCTGAAGACCAAGATACCATGGGGAGGGGGATGTCAATTTAATATCATGATTAGAAAGGTGCTTTCCAGATTCAAATCATGGAAGATTAAAACTTCCTCCCCCCTTGTCAGCACAAAATGTATTTGATAAGGTCAGTGAGTGTCAGATAAGAAATAAGTCTTTCTTTTTTGATGGGCCCCCCTACAGACTTGTCTTGACCTGCACCAATAAAATCACCCATTTCTAGCTAAATAAAAGAAACAAATCTGTGCAAGCCTTCTCATAATTTTGATTTGTGGGTGTCAGCCGGAGACTTCGAGTTCTTGCCCTTATTATAAACACCATCTCTAGAGATGAATGTTCTTAACTTTTACAGTCACGATGCAGTCATGCTTTGAGATCATCTGAGAAGCGCTGTAGAAGCACAAAGCGTTATGACTATCATTACGGCAATAATGACTATGATTATAATGCAGTTAGGGGGAGCGTAGCTGGAACGGCAGGCAGCGAGAGGCTGTAGACCTTACCCCTACACATCTGAATAAGATCTGCAGCATCAAAAACGTACATGCGTGTGTGTGTGTGTGTGTGTGTGTGTGTGTGTGTTAGGGGTTGACTTTACACATTTGTGAAATTGTTCAGAAAGAATTCCATTCCATTGTCCCTAAAACCAAGAGCACTGCTTTACTTTGTAGTGGTAATACATGTTAGCTTGCAATATGATTTCCCTGACAGTCATTTCAGGTTCATGATTATTTCTAAAGCCACGAATGCAGCAGGAGGTTGTGATAAAAGCTCTTTTATCTCAGATAAACATCTTTAGCTGATCTGGGACATCTGAAAAAGGTTTGTCAGAACGCCTATGATTTGACTTTGTGTCATTTTGTCTACTTTCACCATTTTGGGGAGTTGTGACTTTGAATATCTAACATTGACTCATTCGATGAGCATTTACGGAGCAGCTATTAAATGCCGTGCCTGGGGTAAGTCTGCAGTAGTAATTGGATGAATGTGCTATGCTTTTTTATAGGTTGATGAAGTCAACGACAGCATTGATGGGGTGGAGGTGTTCATCTATTTAAGCTTGCACATTGCCCCAAGTGCTGTAATCAAATTTGCACCCTGGAATTCTCTCTTTTGGTCATATGTAGGGAGAATTAAAGTGAAATGGTGCTGTAACAAAGGAGAGCCTAAGCCACTGTGGAAGAGCAAATGAGAGAACTAAATGCCTAGCTGCTAGATCCTTTGAAAGATCTGTGATCTATGAAGCCCCCAAACTTATCATTATTTGTCAAAGGATGACATAGAGGAAAGGAGGGGGCTGTAAAACTCCAGTATTTTGAATGGCATAGTACTTTCTAGAAGGTATAGCCTGTCTGCAAGCAGGAGAGCTGTGCTTACTTAAAGGGTGGGAAAGGTCTGGATGTTTGCTTTGAGTTTGGTAGAATCTTTGCAGTTGAGGAATAGACTTAGAAATATTTTATGTAATTTCTTTTTATAGAGCGCCAGAGCTGCATGTAATCTTTTGCCTGTAGTTTTAAATGTCACCTAAGGAAGTGTGCACAATGACCAAATTTATTACTTCCTTGCTACCAGAGTGGATAGCCAAGGAAATTTTTGGAGACCTCTTTGGATTTGAGAATTATTTTAGGTGAGAGAAAGGAGCATGTGGGGAGGGGGTGCCTCTGCCTTGCTTAGGACACAGTGAACTTGAAGACTGCTGATGGGTTGTTCTGGACACAGGGTTCAATAGTAAAATAACCCATGGCTCTGCACAACATTTACTCTATAAACTGTTTCATATCCTGGGAAAACTATAAAGACTTTTAAGATTATATAGTAAAGAAGCTCATCGTTGTAATTTGTAATTTCAAAAAAGGCCAGTGTTTCACTGTGTATCACTGGGAAGATAAAAACCATTTCAATAAATGAACAATACACCTTTAGAGTGATCTCCCACTTAGAGATCAAACAGGAACTTTGCTTTTATGCAAATATTTGCTGGTAATTACCAAGGAGGCTTAATTGAAATAAGCCAGACTTCACACCTGACTTGAAGATTCTTGGGACCAGCTGTTTTCTATTCTTTTTGTAAGTCTGGAAAAGAGGAAAGACTTTAAATCGAACCCACAAGACCAGCAAGCCTTTTTCTTTAGGACTAGGAAAATATGTAAGCAAATAAACAGCAGGTTAATGTCCAATCATCAAGGACAAAATCTTGATGGTCTTTATATTTAAACCCAGAAGGACCCTGCCCCAGCACTGCCAAACAGGTGTTCCTGAATTTCGCTAACATATGATAAGCCTGATAGTTTTCAGGGACCATTTCAGGCATGGTGAAGAGACTAAGTAAGCTCTTTAAGGCCCATGGTATATTTAATTGGAAATTATCTTTGTAGCACTTGCAAGGGCTTGGACCATTGTTGAATGTAAAGGTGATACACTTTGATTGCCCTAAAATCTGTGTCAGAAAGTACCTCTACCACATGTTGAAAAAAATATGAAATTCTTAGGGACCCTGATCAGGATGTAAGGTCCCTCCCAGAGAGATTTTCTCTTTACAATGTCAGAAGGCAACACTCTCAACTAAGACACTGAGATGTGATTTGGTTAACTTTTTATGACAAACATCACATTAAGTGGTATCATTCACAGGATCTCATTATATCACATTTTGATAAATGAGAAAAAAGACCTGTGAGATTAGTGATTGTCTTTTTCAAAGCCACACAACTGAAATAGGGCAGAACTAAATTTGAAGCTTCCCACTCTGGGGATGAAGAATCCTGTGCATTTGTGGTCAGTCTTCTGATCTCACATCCAGGGTGCTCTGAGAAGTCCAGGTGTGCTTTTATAAAGTTACAGGATTCCTGTTCTCACAGACCTCAAATAGTCCACCTTTCCCCTGCGTTCTCTGCACCAAGTGTGATGTTTTAAAATACATGAGCAATCATACTATTTCTCCATCTTAAAGGCCTTTAATGGCTTCTCAACTCAGTCATGTGAAACATGACTCCTTTCAATAACCACTACATCCTCCAACATCTTTTTCTTTTCTACTTCCAGACATACTACTGACTTCCTTTCCATTCCTAAAACAAACCAAACCTGCACGGCTTGTCTTTGCTGCCTTTAGTCTTCTTAGCCTGAAGTCTCAGTTTAAATGTTACTGTTGTAAAACACTATCCTCCAAGCCGAACTGCTGCCATCTTCATGAGCTCAGCTGTTCCTATATGCTAGAGTCTATCACCATTAGGTTTGTAAACTGTTGATGTTCTGACGTAGAAGGAGATGGGGAGGGGGTTATTGGACTCTCATCTGAATATCTGGCCTCTCCTCAGCCATTTGTATGCAATTCCACATGTGGCTTTGGTGTCTAGGGAAGGGGTAGAATATATAGGATGGGGAAGATTAGGAGACGGGGAGCTCCATCTATGCAGCAAAGCAGCATCCATGCTGGGTGAAGACTTTCCAGTGCAGCTGCTTTTGGGTCACTCATGCTCTTGTCAGTAACTGCTCACCCATGCTCTGTAAGTAAACCCAATCAACTTGTTGCTTCCCCAGGGTAAACTTCAGTAGAATCAAACTTTGGTTAATTGCTGGGACTTTATGAGGAGGAGTAAATCTTGTTTATATTCTCCCAGGGGAAAAAATTAAGCAACAGGCACTGTTTGAAGAAACTTTAGCTGACTTCTCTGCAGTAGATACCTTCAAGTGTTTCTTCATCATGACTATGCTGGTTTTCTTCATATCATTTTTTCTCAATTTTCCATCATTTATTTATTTCAATATCAACTGTTCATTACCCCTCCTTGGTTGTCAGAGTAAAACCCATGACTATTTCTCCGACATGCCAGCGACACTCTAAAATCTCCTGTTGAACAAAGTGTGAACATTTGATAGTTATAGTTCTTACTTGCTGATACATTTTCAAGGATATTTAATTTGAGATAAGTTCTTAGTGCTTATAATTCTTGCAATTATCATTAATTTTTGGTTCTTTTACTTGAAATACTTTCAAATTTTAGAGTTACTTTCAGCATCAATAGTAGAATGAATTTTTTAATTTCTTTTTGCAAATGTGAGTTAGCTTTCTTTACCTACTGCAACAAACATTTTCTTACAGCAAATGTCCAGAAATCTCTTTAAGACAAACCAGAAAAAGTTGTCTAAAAGTGTAATTGCTTCAGTCCAGAGCTGATGAGCAAGTGTACGGGACTATTTTTTGTTGTTGTTGTTGTTGTTGTTGTTGTTCCCTTGTTAGATGTGTGTTTGTACAGGAAAGGATTCAGGGGTCATCATTTCATGGGCTGGTATCTTGAAATATTAGGCCACGAATGGTGGTTACTTCAGGGTCAGAGAAAAAAACTCCCTTGTTATGTATCATTTCACAATTGCAAAAAGGCAGATGTATAATAGGGTCTGTATCTTTCCCTGGAACATCTGACATCATTCATCACGAGAAGCAGGTACTTAGGTTAGACAGACCGCAGGTCCATTCTGTTGTTTCTGGATTCCCTGTGACTTTTCTTTGGTTTTGGTCAACCTAGGCATGTTAGTGATCAAAAAGAGAATACAGACAAAGATTGCCTAGGAAAGGACAAACAACTTAGCTGTATCTTCTGGCACAATGAAGTTCTGGGTTCAGAAAATTTAGTAAGCCACTCTGTGACTGACACCTCATGAGAGCCCAGATAAAATGTGTGTGTGCTTGTTGTGACAGGTTGAATCAACCTCAATGGATGAGGTTTGTCTCAGAACTCAGGCTTTACCTGCAACTCAGCCAAAGCCTTTGTTAGATCTTAGCCAGCAATGGATCAAGTTGTCATAAAAGTTTACTGAAGTGTACCCTTCCCTTAAGCCTTTGTGTCTCACAACCCAAAATTTGTAGATGTACTAGAACAAAGTTTACAAATACATGAAATTTCAGCCAGGGTATAAGATGTCAAAATCCCGTAAGAGAACACGGTGAAATCCCTTGTCCTGTGATGCCTTTGCCACCTCACTCTACCCCAGACTTGACTGTTGTCAGAGTTCTAGGATGAAAACCATATGGTTATTTAGGTTCTTAGATGTGACTTGGATGGTGTTCTCTTTGAATCCCAAGCCAAATGTGTCAGATATTCTAAGAATGATGTGTTTCTCGAGGGGTCATCACGTGATGATCTTCTATCTGGTATGACCGTGAGAAGGACAGATTTCTGGGGCCATCCCCACAAATCTGCCAAATCAGAGTCTCTAATGTAAAATATTGATTATTTTGGTTAATTTATCTAAGTAGTAGCCCAACTTAAAAAAAAAAAACCCAAGCAACAAAAGTCTGCATTTTCAAGAAATGGTCCAGAAGATCCTCATGAATTCTAAAAGTTTTGAGCTAAGTCTTATTAAATTTAAGTGTGTTTGCTTTCATTATTCATAATAGCCTTTAAATAGAATTTGAATTTAAAATGCTCAATTTTAAAATATAATGATTTTGTGGATCAGCAATGACCTTGCAAACTACTTTTGCCTTGTCAGCAATGATGCTAATAAACATTATTCCTTAGTTAACCTTTAGAGACATCAGAGTTTGTGTCTTGCTCAGAAGTGACTAGTCACAGGACAAAGATCTATTTTCAGGAATGGCTTGGAGGACTGTTTGCCTATACGTACATGTGGAGGAGAAAGGGAATGAATTAAAGGGCTGTTCTGCATGATTGTTCCTTCTTATCCCAGTCAAATGTTTATGGAATTCTGGGACCAAAGAAGAATCTCTCTTTTGCTTTGTGAAATGATTTTATGAAATTATGTCTTTTTCTACTTCAAAATAACAGATAGCCAGTATACCTAAGCTTGAGCTTTTCTTCTTTTTTTTCCCTTTATTTTTTAACATCTGCTCAGTAAAAATGCAGAAACTTCCATTTGAAAACTTTCAGCTGGGTAAAGTGGCACATGCCTGTAATCCCAACTGCTCAAGAGTCTGAGGCAAGAGGGTCTCAAGTTCAAGGCTAGCTAGGCTACATAGTGAGACCATGTCTCAAAATTAAATAATGGGATAAAATAAAAAGTGGGAGATAGAGCTCAATGATAAGGGATTTGCCTAGCACACATGAGGCTCTACATTTAAACTTTTATATCACAACAAACAAACAAAAGCAAACAGCAACAGCAAAAACAAAAACCCAAAGTAAATCATTACTGTAAGCTACCATTACCGCCATCACCACCACCAAAACATTTGTGATGAACCAAAACATTCTTGACGATTTTAGTCTTCACTGTTACACATTTGCTGTAGTAGCATTTACTGAACTATAACATATCAACAGAAAGTACAAAGATTTAGTGTTAATATATAACCAATATTAAGATCAAGAAGTAGTGCCTCCCTGATGCCCCAGACACCTCTTTTCTATCTAATTCCAATCACTAAATCTTTCTAAGAGAAAGATTTTTATGCATTTTTACTGAACAGATGTTAAAAAATAAAAGGAAAACAGGAGAAGCTCGAGCTTAGATATACTGGCTATCTATTATTTTGAAGTAGAAAAAAGACATAATTTCCTAAAATCATTCACAAAGCAAATATTAAGTGTATTAAGCACATGATCATTTAACCTACATTTTCTTAAGTGTAGGGATTTTTTGTGAATATTGGATTTTTTAACATTTCAATTAGCATTCCTTATCACAAAACTTCCTCATTAAATACTGACTTTGAAACAAAAGTTTTCCTTTTGTTAATTTATAATAGCACAATTTTTCTTTCATTGAGCGTAATGCTCTAAATCCAACCTGATTCACTTCCATTTTCATCCATAGTATTCTTCTAACATAGAATGTACCCACTAAAATTTCTGAGTATTATTTGGAATGTATTCAGTATTAATCATGGAACACAGGGAAATTATTTGAATTATTTTCAAAAAAATTTTGAAAATTTTCTCCAATGAAAAACAATGGGAGAAGTCGCTTGATAGATTAGAATTAGAATATGTCAGGTCATAATTCATTGGAAATCTATCTATCATCTATCTTTCTCTATCTATCATCTATCTATCTGTCTATCATCTATCTATCTATCTATCTAT
>NW_008336391.1:707283-715295 GCF_000622305.1 Nannospalax galili
CATCTATCTATCTATCTATCTATCTATCTATCTATCTATCTATCTATCTTCTATCATCTCTCTACATCTATCATCTCTATCATCTATCTATCTATTTATCTATCTATCTATCTATCTATCTATCATCTATCATCTATGTGTGTGTATGTATGTATGTATCTATCTATCTATCTATCTATCATCTATCTATCATTATATATGTATCTATCTATCATCTATCTAATGTAGTGTGACTTTGTGTGAATGTATGGATGTGTACCACACGAGTGTCTGATGTCTGGGGAGACCACAAAAGGGCATTGGATTCCCTGTAATTGGAGTTATAGATTACCATGAGCCACCATGTAGGTGCTGGAAACCAAACCCTGGTCCTCCACATGAGCAGTAACTTCTTCACCACTGAGTCATCTTTCCAGCCCTTACTGAGACTATGTTAATATTCACAAATAAAAGTTAATGTAGAATCATGACATGAATTTCCATTTCAGTGACGAATCAGACCAGTATTCTCAGCAAGGGGCAAATCTATTGTATACAGGATGAAAAAGAAAATTATCACAGCCATGTGAAAAGAATAGTTGTAGGTGGGGTCTGAAACCTCTCTGTATAACTAAAGGCAATTTATGTAACCTCACTATGAGTCCATTCCCAAGTCAATAAAGGGAGGATAATAATGTATTCTTTCTGGAGTTGTGGGGAGAAATAAATAAAGTTAAGAACAGAAGGTTTTGTTTGAAGCATCTGTGAAAATCCTGGCATGTAGTAGTACTTGTTCGGAGGGTGTGGGTTTCCTGATCCTTTGACATGGCTGGATTGAAATGAACACAGAAGACATATTTAGCTAAAACTTATGACAACTTCTTGTAGGTCTGTTTTCTATGCATTTTCTCGTGATTTTTCTTTCTTCATCATAAACAAATGCATTCTAATTACCTAACATTTGGAAATAGAGATACGTCAAAAGAATTTGCTTCATCCCACACCCTCAAAGTGAACATTGGTAGTGAATATGGGTTTTCACAGGCTTTCCACTTCTAACCACACTTCCTCCTTGGTGCCAATCAGAGTATCTTACACAACCATAGGTTTACTTAAGATTCATGGAACTGACCTTTTATTAAAAAGGTAAGAAAGTGGCATAAATCTTCATGAAATTTTAATGACTGGTTTAGAATGAAATCTAACATACTTTTTATTTTGTGTATTCTTTTTTCACTCTTGAGACAAACATCCTCTCAATTTTCATATATATATATAGGGCAGGAATTATAATTTCTCTTTATAGTAGAATAAGTCTAATATTAATGAACTAATTTATTTTAAAATTTGATTTTTAAAAATATTTTACCTATTATTATTTTTATGTGTATTTGTGTATTGCCTGAATGTAGGAAAGTGCACCTGTGTTGTGCAATGCCTATGGAGAACAGAAGAGGCTGTTGGGTCCCCTGGAACTGGAGTTATGGACAGTTGTTAGCTGCCATGTGGGTGCTGAGATTTGAACCCGGGTCTTCTGCAAGAACAACCAGTGTTCTTAACTGCTGAGCTACCTCTCCAGCCCCTTAAAATTTGATTTTTATTAGACTTTCAAAGCATTTAGAAATTGAAGTTGGCTCCCCAACTCCTCCATACTTTTAAAGTGCACTGCTGGTAAGGAAAATAATTTGGAATGGAACAGGTGGATCAAAGCCTGGGTTTGCCTGCCTACTCATTTCCCTGTCTTGGAACTTAGGTAGAGTGTGATTCTGTGATTCTGTCCTTCCTGAAAAAGCAGGGCATCATGGTGGCTTTGCTTTCTTGTTACCTGGTGATTATGGAAGTGAACTGGAATTACCCCAGAATGTGACTATGTTTCATATGCACAAAAGTGCTTATGGGCTTTTAGTATCTATGTGACAATAAGAAAAATCGGTGTGCATAATGTTGACATAAATATGTCTGTTGGTCTAAACTGGAAAAAAATGAACAGAATTGATTTTATTCTTTTTTAAAATTGAATTTATTATTGTGTGTATGTATGTGTATATGATATGTATGTGTGAGAGTTTCTGTGTGTATGTGTATTAGTTAATTTCCTGTGCTGTGATAAAACACCAGACCAAAAGCAACTTATGGAGGAAAGAATTTATTTTGGCTTATGGTTCCAGAGGAAGAGTCTGTCATGGAGGGGAAGTGTGGCAGCAAGCAGGAGGCTGGGCAACAGGCGCTGAAGCTAGAGCTCATGTCTTAAATGGCAAACACAATGCAGATTGAATGAACAGAAGTGGGAAAGGCTATGAACTCCGAAAGCCCACGCCCAGTGACACATTTCCTCCAGGAAAGTTACACTACCTAAAGGTTCCACGACCTCCTAAACAGTACCAGCAACTGGGGACAAAGTGTTCAAACACTTGAGTCTATGGGAAATATTTCTTTTTTAAAACAAGCATAGTATGCCACGGAGCATGAGGGTGATGTCAGAGGACAGCTTGCTGGGAGTTGATTCTTGGGGATGAACTCAGGGCTTTGGGCTTGCATGGCAAGTGCTTTTACCTGCTGAGCCATCTCGTTGAACTGACTTGCTCCTTGATGGTGCTATTTCACTTCACAGCCATTTTCTGTCTTAGTCCTTAATCATTCCGGATGAAAGTCTTCAGCAGTATACCTAGAAAGACAAAATTCTCCAATCTTTAAAACTTATTTTCATGCAATTTCTTTACTAAATTTCACTCTATAAATTCAGCAAACTGAGCTCAATAAAGGCTAGTTATTCATGTTCTACAGTACATCCCACCATTCACAGGACCATTTCCCTCAGTTTCTAAGCCTAAGCATATGACGCCAATAATAACTGCTGTCTAGGGCATAAGTAGACTACTAAGCATTTGGGAAAAATAACATCAACTGTTAAATATAACCATTCATCCCTCAGACATGTGGTAAGACTTATATGTCTTTATGTAGAATGACTATGCATTTTTGAAGTCAGAAGAAACTGGTTTTTGACTCAGCTGTGTGAGTTAGGGGTAAGTAATTACTCTCCTTGAATCTTAACTTCATAAGAATGAATTGAAATGTCACAGTCAGCCTGCTGAGGACAGTGCTTTGTCACCCTGTATGCATTCTGCATTACTACTCTTTACTTCTACTGTAATACCAAAATGCTTGCTTATTTCAGAAGATAAAATATATGCTCATTTTTCACAACATGGAAAATTTGATATTTATTTTGCTAAAGTATGGCATGAAAACCCATGCTTTTATCTACATGGATACAAAAGGTATAAATTTTATTTTCAAAAACAATGTCTCATTGAAAATTTCTTTACCTTGCACAATATACAAACATATATTACAATTAGATCAATAATATAAATGGGACAGGAGGGGTAGAATAAAGATTAGGGATATTTGAGTGATCTTGGATTAGAAATTACCTTGTTCACATAACAGCAGCCCAAACAGAAAAAAATTTGTCACATTTAAATATACTAACAATGTCCAAATTCTGTATGTTTATAATTCAAAAGCAAAGGCTAATATGCATAATATGTAATGTGATATTAACAAATCAACTTGAAAAGATATAATAAGTTAATAGGGAAAGTAAAGAACCCAAGAGAGCAAATAATTAGGTGGTTGTCAGCTTGATGCAGCCTAGAATCATCCAAGAAGAGAATCTCAGTTGAAGGACTGCCCAGACCACAGTGGTCTGTGAGCTTGTCTGGAAGGATTGTCTTGACTGTTTATTGATGTAGGAGGGCCCAGCCCACTGTGGCCAGCACCATTTCCTGAACAACTGGATCTGGGCTGTATGAGGAAGCTATAAGAGCACTGGGCTGAGAGCCAGCAGCAGCATTCCTCCATGGTTTCTGCTTTAAGTTCCTGCTTGAGTTCCTGTTCTAACTTCCATCACTGATGGACTGTATTTTGTAAGCTCAAACAATCGCTCTCTTCTCCCAAGTTACCTTTGGTCATGGTGTTTGTCACAACACAGCTAAAACTAGAGCAGTGTCTCATTCTTTCCATGTAAAGAACTTACCTTGGTATTTGAGTCCCAGGTCTGAAGAGAGTCATCTTGACATATGAATGGAAGATAGTAAAGACTGTGGTCCTGCATTCCAATGTGGTCCTGTTTTCCAGTGTAACCCCAGGACAAGTGATTAACTGTGGTTCGAATGAATGTATTGTTTTGACCAACTGTGTGTTTATTCCCTAAGTATTTTTGGAAAATTAGTTTTTTAGACAATATTTTTTCAACATTTGTGTTTCCTTTGCCTCCTTTTCAGAGCACTAGGTAACACACACACTTTGCCTGATGACTCTGTTCATCATTGAGGACACTGACTACTCTCTTATAACACAATGCAATGAAATTAGGAAAGGCTGTTTACCCCTGTGCTAGTTATATTCATATACTAGAAATTTGAGTAGCTAAGAGGTATGAATGCTGATGATAAAGACAATCACATAAGTCAAAGCTATCCTGGAAAATCCCCTAGGAAGGCTTCATTGTGTTCAGCATTTGATCTCTGGGTGATTTTAGAGTCACAGTTTTCTTTATCTTGGAAAGGGGTTCCTATTTGATTGAGCCTCAGGAAAAGTCTTTGGCTCATAATGTGGTTCTATGAACTAATATGTGTTTATACTCCAGAGTACTTGCCTTGTATTTAAACTTTATGTACATGTGCTAATTACATCCTCATGCCTACCCTAATTATGAAATACATATAATTTATGCAACTTTATAGGTGAAAAAGAAGGCTTTGAAACATTAAATCCAACAAATATATGGAAGTATCTTCTATTTTTATTTATGTTAATCTACGAAATATCAGGGTTTTAGAACTATATGTAAAATTAAAAGTTGTAGTACTAGGGATAGGGGGAAATGCTTGCTGTGCAAATGTGAGGACCAGAGTTCAGATCCCCAGAACCCAGTAAAAGCCAGTGGGCAGGTAGCCCACCTGTAATTCCAGCCTGTGGATTGGGGAACCAGAGAATGCCTATATCAAGTTGGCTATCCAGACTAGCCGAAGTGTCAAGCTCTAGATTCAGCAAGAGATCCTACTTCAATACGTAAGGTGGAGAGCAATTGAGGAAGATACCTGACATCAACCTTGGGCCTCCCCATGCATGAACATGTGTAAATTCACTGCCATACACATGAATACATGTATACAACATGCCTGCACATCACACACATACATAATAAAACAAAATATAAAAAGTTATAAAGGTCTATGTGAAGATCCAATACAATTTTCATAGAATAAGGCTGGGGTATGGCTCACTTGCCAAGCTTATGAAGACCCCGAATTTGGTCCATAGCACTGCAAACCAAAGCACAATAAATTTTCATATAATAAAGTCTAGATGTGTAGTTATGAACTTGGGCAGTACATACATACTATCTATAGAGGGGCACGGCTATTGTCACTCATCAAGGTTTAGCTTAGGTGACACATTACTCTGCGTATCTGTGGAGATTAAAACTATGGTATGAGATGCTGTGGTTCCTATATGCATGTTTTGATGATTTACACAGCTTGCCACTCTCTTGTTGTACAGAACACATTGTGATTGAGCAAGGAATTAAAACAACCTCATCTCCTGAGTATTTCATATTTCACACCTCTATGGTATCTGTGACTTCATGAATCATTGCCTCAAAGTTGGGTAATAGAGTGGGGCATATCAGGATGGACGCTTTCCTGAGAGGGATGTCTGCAATCAGCTGATGGGATGAATACAATTGTTATGCATGATGTAACCTCCATACAACACTCCATAGAAAAACCTCAATAAGGAAAAAACAGACTTTGCACAGCATGGAACCCACTTATTCATGATTGCAAAGTTCTTGGCTTATACACCCTGGAATCCAGGAACTGATGTGAATAACAAGAGTTTAAGGCAAGGCTTTGAGAAACAAGAAACTTGATATATGGGTTTCTGTAAGTCTCTTGTCAAGATTGAGATCAAATTGTTGCATGTTCCTCTGTTCTCTCTAAGAAGAGATGAGCCAGAAAATTATTTTCCAAACCACCTCAAGCCATCAACTCAAACACTTTCCTGAATGGTTTAGATTTTTATGGCTTCTGAACTTTTCTTGCTCTCATTGCTCTTGGTGAGAGCTCCTTGCATTGTCCTTGTTTAAATGAGTTAGTGCCATTTCAGGATCCGCCCCCGACTGCAGTTCTTCCTCCTTCCCATCACATGGCTGACCTAGAGGAAGAATGAAGCTAAACACATTTGCTAAATTATACATTTTATCTACTTTTTTTTGAAATATTTTTTATTGAATTTTTTGTGTATTTCATACAGAACAGCTTAAACAATCTTAATCATCTTTATACCCCCATCCCCACTGGCACCCTCCCACATCCCCCCCACTGGAGCACATATACTGAATCATCCCTGTTAAAGCCCACTGGGTTGTCAGTGTCCCCAGCTGTTTCCCCAGTGCAAGTCCGTCTACAAGTCCAGTCAGCCTATCCAGAACCCCTTGTTTTAGGAAGATCAGCTCTTCTAGCAGCAATCGATTGCCAACATTTCTTCAGATGAGACTGAGGTCTGCTGTTCATTTTCCCAGTTCTATGCTGGGTTATTGTCTGCCTGAGTTTGCATGGGACTTGTGTATGCTGACACTATTGCCATAAAATCATATAAGCAGGTTCCCAAGAGTTTGTAGAACTCCATTTCCATATGGTCATGCACCTCCTCCCTGGCTCTTACAATCTTTCTGCCCCCTCTTCTGCAATGGTCCCTGAGTCTTTTGTGGGTGGAGTTTAATAAAGGGATCTTGTCTAAGGACCAGCATTCACTAGACTTGGTCTCTACACTTTGGCTATTTGTGACCTTTTGTGTTCCTGGCCCTCCACTGCATGAGGGAGCTTCATTATTGAGAACTGAGAGATTCATTAGTGTCCTCTTCTTTATCCGTGTTCTGTGTTCAAGAGTTTAAAGTGAGGAGGTTGCATTGTAGATATGTCACTTAGGCCTGGACAATTCATAGACAATGTCGTGTGTGACGAGTTGTGGTACTTGGTAATAGTTTCTACCAAGTCTTAGTGCAAAATGAGCTTCTTTGATGAGTGGTAACTGGGATATTTGTCTGTAAATATAAGGATACATGTTTTGCACATAGTAAGAAATCACATTAGTCTAATGATGTGACAGTCTTGGAGTTTTTGCTCAGACCTATGGTCACTCCAGCCATGTATATTAGGTTATGTTTATATTACCACACTTGAGTTTCTTCCCTTTGAGTGGGAATTTAGTCAAATTAGGTAGCCATTGATTGTCTTCAAGATAAGAGTGTTAATACTGCACCAGAGACATATGCTGTGCTGGCCATCGATGTGGTTATTTGGTCTTAAAGCTAGTGTTGGATCATCCATTGATGTTTTCTCTTGGCACCTACATAGTGCTCTCCAAAGCTATGAGAGGTAGCCCTCAGAGGAAGTGGTTGCAGGTCAGTTGCAGCTCTATTGCTCTAAAATTGTGTATTTTATAATCAACAATTCCTCTTTTTCACTAAGCCATTGCTCTTAGATGGCCTCAGCTTTTAATGTATGAGCCACCATAAATTACTCTAATTTAAATTTTTATTTATTTTGAGAAAGCTGGCCTCATATTCACTATAAGCCAAGGATGGCCTTGAAGTCCCAATCCTCCTGTCTCTACCTCCCAAGTGCTAGGACTGTAGGCATGCACCATCATACCTTGCTTGTTAAATTAGTCGGATTAAAAAAAAAAACTTTTTGCTTTGAAATCTCTAATATCTTTGCTCTGTAAATTTATCGAGATTGGTAGCCTTGTGTTTTTATTTTTTCTTCAATCTAATCTTTCCTTGTGTCTGAAAGAAGATTGCTACTGGTAAGCACAGATCAGGAATCCTGGCTAAAACCATTTATAAGCTAGTGACTGCAATTTCTCATAACTTCTCTGAATCTCAGCTTCTTGTCTATAAAGTACAGATGATAATAACTATAACTCATGAAATCAGATTAAATCTAATAATATATATA
>NW_008336391.1:715467-720375 GCF_000622305.1 Nannospalax galili
GTTCTTTGTATTTCAGGCATAATTTATATTTTGTAGTTTTGATTCCCCTGGCAATACATATGCGTTAGATAGTCATAAATTCAGTTTTCTTACTCATTGTGACTTTTCTTTCCTTACTTTATTTTTTCTAACAACTGTCTTATTTTTCTCCTTTTCAAGAGGGTTCAGTATGCTAGCAGGTCTATGCTAAGAATTTAGAGGCTGGGACTGGAGAGATGGCTTAGCAGTTAAGGGCACTGACTGTTCTTGCAGAGGACTGGGTTTGGTTCCTAGCATCCTCATGGCAGCTAACCACTGTCCATAACTCCAGTTCCAGAAGATCCAGCTCCGTCTTCTGGCCTCCACAGACATTACATGTAGGGGATGTATTTACATACATGCAGGTAAAACCTCATACACATAGAAGTAAGTAAATAAATAAACACATTTTTTAAAGTGACTTAAAAATAATTTAGAAGCTCTCATCTCTGAAAACATTGTGGTGACCACAACCCCAATAACCGTATACAAACCAAGTAAGATTTTATTTTCTGAAATGCATGAAATACCTGTAGCTTACATACAAAAATATGAGCTTTAGATGATAAAACTAAAGTTTATTTTATGATTATAAATTTCAGAGTCAATGCATTGTATTTGAATATATTTTTTGAAGATCAACTATTATTGTCTTTTAAGTTTCATTAAATAATTCAGCCTTCTAAGATAGCTGCTTTAATGTCTTTAAGAGATACATAGTAACACACACATACGTATACACATATACACATATACAACCATATGCACATGAGGCATGTGTGTGTGTGTGTGTGTGTATGTGTGTATTATCATAGTATTTTTCCAAGGGCATAAAATGTGTATGAGGGAGGTTAAATCAAGACTGGGGATATAACTCAAAAGTGAGTGCTTGCCTAGCATGTGTGAGGCCATGGGTTCAGTCCCTAGTACAACAAAAACAAGTTGAGATAATAAACAATATTTGTATCTCCTGATTGTTATGAAGACTATGCAGGTGACATGATTTGCAAAATTCTTGAACACAGAATAAACCATAATGTATTAGATATTAGTATGGTGTACCTTCAAACCACTGAGATAGGATATCAAGCATTCTAAGAGACATTCCCACTCCTTGGTGAGCACACTATTCTTTCCTGCCAAGAGACATGAGCACCAAGCTGAAAGCTCTCTTGTCATGACAAAGGAAATCCAAGAAGTGGATGTGGAAAATAGAATCCAATTCATCGTCTTGGGAGGTCAAATGTGATTATTTATGAAGTATACACCATATTGCCAATTGCCAAGGAACTATCCAATAAACAGGACTGTACTGATACTTGGGACTTTTTTCACTTTAGAAGCAGGGTCCATTTCAGCTTTCCCCAAGTTAGACCTAAGGTTCAGGATTTGAAGTGAGAGTTCAGAGCCAGACTGAGGTGGAAATGGCCGGTGTTACATGGAGCTAGGCATAGTGCACACAGGGTGTACTAACAGTTCGTGTTATTCTTCATGGACGATGAGTCTAGTTAGCCAAGTTTATTTAAAAAGTACTTTAACTTCTCATTTTTCCCTGTGGTGGGTGGGTTGTATAAATTAGAAAGCTTTTATTTTTTTCTGAGTATGATGAGGCTTAGATACAATTCAGAAGTAGTTTGTTATGGTATAAATACGAAATGGCATCTCCCGTCAGGCTCATGATTTAATGCTTGGTACATGATGATGCTATGTGGGACATTTTGGAATTGTTAGGACCTAGGGTCTGGCAGGCTGAAGTAGGTCCCTAGAGGAAGGCAAGTGGAGGTGACAGCCTAGTTCTTAGTTCTGGTCCCTCTTTCTCTGCTTCCTGATCTGCTGTGATGTGAGTAATCTCTACCACATGCTCTTGGGATCATAAGCTCTCCTGCCCTGCCATGATGGACTGGAATCTCTGTATCTATGAGTCAAAGTAAAACTATCCCCTCTTGTTCATGTCAGGTATTTTGGTCACTGAAATATGAAAGTAACCAATATGTGGTCCTAAGGCAGATCTGGAATTTTCAATAATTTAAAATGGGCAGAGAGCTGAAGATTCTGGAAAATTGGGGAAGGGAAAAGAATCATAAAAATTGGACAGCATATAGAAATAGAGTATGAAGTAGTAATATCAAAAGAAATATCTAAATATCTAATGGGAGCCTTTAACTCAAAACTTGTAGTACGAAATGCAATATAAATCTTTTCCTCTATCTTCCCTTCAAAAATCTTCCATGAAATTTAAATAGTACTCATATTTTAGTGTGGATGATGCTATATAAATTGGCTTTTAAAATGTCCCTCCAAATTCATGTGTTGAAACCTACCTCCAATTGTGATGGTATCAGGAGTTGTGGCCTTCAGAAATGTGTAGGTCTTACAGGCAGACTCTCCATGAATAGAATTAACATCCTTATAAAAGGTATCCCAGAGAACACCTTTACCCCTTCTGACATGTGAGGACCCCGAAAGCAGGAACAGAGTTATTAATGACTCTTTTAGTGCCTTGATCTGTGATGACCCAACCTCCAGAACCCTGAGAAATAATCTCTGCTGTTTATTAGCTGCTAATTCTAAGGAACTCATTACAATAATCCAAGTAGATACATGTTTTCATTAGAAGAAATATGAGACAAAGGTACTTGTGCTAGAGAAGAGGTACAGTGTGAGTGAGTTTGAGAATGTCTGTGCTCTCTTTGGTCTTTGCTCATCCCTGACATATCATTTCTCTCAATGGCACAGAGAAGACATTCACATCCATTGTTTTTAAATATACAGATCTGAAGTCACCTTTAGGTTTGGCTCTGACTCCACAGTTCTCCATTAAATTGTCCTAAAATATGCATGCATCTTTGATGTGAAACTTTGCATATCCAGCTCAAGGGATGAGAGAAGACATTGTCTGATAGTGGTAGTGACAGTACCAGTGGCTGTTACTGATAGAGGAAAATGCAGCATAATGAGAAGATATCCAAAATTTTTTGAGTTAGATCGATTGACTTAAGTCTGTCATTGTTACAGTATCACCACAATCTAATGTAGTTTCCTGAAATATACCTGTTATCATTTATAAATCTTTTCCTCACAGGGTTCTTAAAGTCCCACAAAGACAGGTAACAGTGGTAGGAGGGTGACCATAGTACAGTAGAAATCACACCGCTTCTTAGACCTAAAGATAATCTTTCTTGATTTTCTTGTAATAATGGGCCTCTGAGCTAGAACACGGTTCTAAAATATGTTAAAAAAGATGATCAGTTATCAATGTTTACTCTCTTTTACAAGAAAGTGATTCATAATAGCCAATGAAGTCTTCAGGTATGCCAATTTATGTTTTAACTGCAAATAATCTGAGAAGTTCATATACAATTTGAATATTTATAGTAGCAATTAGTATTAACCAACTCATGTATGAAACTGGAAACCTTTAAAAATTATCATTATTTAATACTAAGACAAAAGCTTACCAGTTTATTAACACACAATCTTGTATATACTGTTAAATTGAATATTTCTAAAACCAACTGTATTTATAGCTATATAGAGATAAATGTTTCATTGGCAGTACAGATAAGCTAGATACTTATCTTAAATTTTAAAAATATTTTGTTATTTTTATTTTATGTGTAAGAGTGTATTGCCTGCATATATGTAAGTATATCTGTGTCGTGCAATGCCTGCAGAGGTCAGAAGGGGGTGTCAGATTCCCTGGAACTGGAGTTACAGATGGTTGTTAGCCACCATGTGAGTGCTGGGAACTGAACCCGGGTCCTCTGCAAGAGAAGCTGGTGCTCCTAACTGCTGAGCCATCTCTCCATTCCCTTTATCTTAAATTTTTAAAAATTATTCCATTCTGTGCATCATCTTAAGTTGCAGTTAAATATTGAGGGGTCAAAGAACTGCTGTACAATTTATTAGGCAAAAACATAAACGTGCTCATTCCCTCCGGTTACTTTCCATTTTCAGTGTATCTGTACTGAGGCAATGCCAACCAAAAGGAAAAGGGAGTACTCCAACTCTGAGCTGATACTTTCTTAGCACTAAGCTCTTAGCACTAAGCTAGCAGTTTCTATTTAACTGTTGCTAGACAAAAATAATTGCCTTCTATAAATCTTGTTCACACAATAAACATGCTGATGACTGAAAAATATATAATAAATGCTGTTTTGTGCAGATGTCTTTACTGAACAAAATGACCATGTTACTATTTAAACATTTATGGACTATCTGGGAGCGTTACAAGGAATTTCCTTTCAACTATCTCAATTTGTGATACTTGTTTTGTTGAAGTAATTTCTTTAAAGTTACTGTCCATGTTTCAAAGGATAATCAGAGTCTAAATATAGCTATATTCCCTGCAGCAGCCAATATACAATTGTGTCATAAATATAAAATAAATCAGAAGGATTATCCAATAAAGCATTTCTTTTCAAGTGGAATTTAAAATTACTCAAACAGGGTCTAGCTGGTAATTAATAGAACCCATTATTAAGGGTAGATGGCCTAACCTCGAACTGTAACTCATTTATTCCTCCTCAGAGCAAAGGCAAAATGCTTTTGAAACTAAGTCCAGGGGGAAATGGTTTTTCTTAAACTATTGTGTGATTTAATATTCTTGATTTCTATATGGTAGAATACTAGACCACAACAAAGATAACATGTGTATTGTATTTTAAACAGACACAGAAAAAAGACAATTGCATTCTCCAGTGTTCAAATTTTATATCACTCTCTTAGCAATTTCCAATAGATTTTTTAACACATGTAATATTTTAATTGAATTTTTGTGAATTTAGTACAATATATTTTGGTCATATTTAGCTCCCCTCCCTTATCTGCACCCCCTTAAAACCCACTGCCTGATTACATGCACTGTATTACATATATATGTAAACATAT
>NW_008336391.1:720516-722501 GCF_000622305.1 Nannospalax galili
AATCTTAAGGCCTAGTGAATCTAATTTGTGTCCACAAATGCCTTTCAGTGTGGTTTCATATATTGGAGCCTGGTTAACCTACCCAACTTCACACCTTTAAAGGAAACTGACTCTCCTGCTCCCAGCAGCTATTGGTTGCCAATAGTTCCTCAGCTAGGATTGGGGTTTCTTATCCACTTCCCCACTTCTACGCTGGAATTTTGTCTGGCTTGAGCTTACATGGGTCTTGTGCATACTGTCACCATTGCTGTGAGCTCATGTGAGTAATTTCTTAGCTGTCTGGAAGACTCTGTTTCCTTGTAGTTATCCACAAATTCTGGCTCTTAAAATCTTTCTTCCTCCTTCTTTCACAATAATCCTTGAGCCTTGGGAGACAGAGATTTTGATATAGGTGTCCTGTTCAGGACTAAGCAATCTAAAGTCTTTTATTTTCTGCAGGTTGGCCTGTTGTGGGTCTCTGTGTTAGTCACTGTCTGCTGCATGAGGAAGCTTCTCTGGTGAGAGTTGAGAGGTGTTTCAGTTGGAAAATCTATAGAAGTCACAGAGCTAAGGAAATAGCCATGGCATGAGGCTTCGTGGGAGGGGACTAATGGAGTAGAGAGGCTTAAATGGGGTAGGTAATGGGAAGGCAGAGCAGAGGAAGGTATATGGGGAGGGATAACTAACACTGAAGACCTTCAGAAAAAGTTATATGTAGACCTACCACTATAGAAGCTTCTTAAGGTATATATAAATATATTATATATATTAAAAGGATTTAAAAGGAGTTACCCTATAACAGGGGAGCATTGCCCCTACTACACACCATTGGGTGGCAAAAGAAGGGCCCAATTCCAGGAATGGAATCCTTCCTTTGGAGATGTTGACCAGGGGTCCTGTAGACCCTGAAACAACACTGGTCATTGCTCCTGCCCTTGGTTACTCACCAAACCACGACAGCAAGACCATATTGCTGAAGATACTACATACATGAATGGTAGAACCATTAAGGAGAAATAGAACTGATAATGACCTCAACATACCATCTCTAACTGGCTAGCTTTCATAGTGCTGGAAGGTGCTATGCATGCTTCCAGAAGACAAAAGTTATCGTTAACCTTGGCAAGCTCTGAATCATGAAAATTACAACTGGCCTGGCAAGGTATGCCCACTGGCACAATAGTGGCACAGATGTTATGTGATAAACAACCACTTTTTGATTGGATTTAAGGTCCGCTTCATAAAATAAAGCCCGTACTTTACACTGATATCAGGTTTAGGAACCTGTGGCTAGACATGTCACAGGCCATAGGGGAGAACCTAGTACTGTTATTCTGAAAATAGACAGTTTTTAGCCAACTCCTAATGACTTATTGCTATACCTATAGATTATTTCCAGCAATTTTAATGCATCAAAATAATCACAAACTTTAGATATGATTCTGCTATAAAATTTTGTAATTTGCTGGGGGTTTGAACCAGTGACCCCTGGCGAGGTGAGGATTGGGGATGAGTAAGCACGCTGTTCATCAGCCCATGCTGCCCCCATTACCCAGGGACACTCAGACCCAACGGGGAGTCTTAGGCAGAGACTCATTTATTGCAAATGTTCCAAAGCTTATAAAGGCACCTGGAACTCCCCCCACCCCGAGGGTGTATCTTAAGGATGGTCACGTGTTGATCATGCACTCCTCAGCAGTGTGGAAGTATTCTTCAGACTTTCAAAGCAAGCCAGGCAGCGCCCCCAGTAACTTCCTTTCAGCCCTATGCAAGGTGGGGCCTTTAGGCCCCCACACTTAGGGACAAGCAGATCACTCTATGTGCCTTTCCTATGTTTAAATGACAATCATAGTAATGGTAAGAACATAGCCTACATTTTACTCAAAGTATATGGCAAATATGAATATTATAGACTCATTTTCTATTATCAATTTGCTTTTCTACTTAGTTTAACATAGTTATATCTCTACGAAATATATTCCTAAATTCTGACATTTTTGATATTT
>NW_008336391.1:722543-723299 GCF_000622305.1 Nannospalax galili
ATTTTTGCCTGTCTTAGGTTGTGTCACCTCTGATCAAGCCTTGCCCATCATTGGATCATGCACTTGGCCATGTGCATGTTCTGTCTTAGGAGTACTTGTCATGGGACATCTTACCCATCTTTGGCTAAAAATGCATCATGATTAAGGGCAGCCGTGTGGGTAATGCCAGCCCGTGACAGTCTTAGTCTCTGCCTAACTCGGTTAGCCAAGCGTGGGCAACCGGAGGGGGTCCTGAGGAAGTCTGTAATCATGAGGAGGTGGGCCGTGGCAGTTCCAAGGGTCCTCTGTCACTGAATTATCTGGTAAAGACACAAAGATAAGCATTATCAAGAGAAACAAAGCAATTCATGGCATACGACAAGTTGAAATACTTCTAAGACCATGTACCTTTTAGCCAATCAGGCAGTTGTCAAAGAGGCTGACTGGCAATGAAGCCAAGGAACTGAGTCCTTTACCTCAGATGGATACAAATAAAGAGAGGATTTTTTTCTCATGAACTATTGTCCATGGACCGTCGTGCTAGTCAGTTGGATCCTGGCCTACCCACTTAAGGTTTTTCACAGGCACCCATATGGTGTTTGAATCTCCTGTAGGGTAGACACACCCAAAGCCTCGACCCATGGTTAGCAATGGATCTGGTCCTTTCTATTGCCCAGTAATGGGGTCCTGCCATCTTACCCATACCTCAGGTCTCTGCTCCTGTCATCCCCAATGCTTCTGAAACCGGGATTCCAACAGATTTTTTTTGAAAATTAA
>NW_008336391.1:724092-724327 GCF_000622305.1 Nannospalax galili
CGAATCTTTGGTGCCCCCTAAGATGCTGTAAGAAGATAGGGGCTTCTCTCTCTCTAAGGAGAGTACAAGTCTGAATTATCAAGGGACTAATGGGGTTCCCATCCAACTGGATATGAGAACCTAATAGCCCTGGAAGAAGATTGACTACATACAGACTGTCAGAAAAAAAATTTATGGGCTCACTTATCTTTGTTAATGCTAAAGCAATGGCCATGAGTTCCTTGAATTGAGCTGA
>NW_008336391.1:724348-726328 GCF_000622305.1 Nannospalax galili
TGCCTCCCTGACAAAGAGCCGGGGGGCATCCCAACAGAGGGCATGAAAGGAGGTCACCCATTTATGAAGGCCATAATGACAGTCCAAAATTTCTAGGAACCCTTCCAAGGCTATGGCCACTTGGATATTATTTCTGCAGAGCCATTTAAAATCCCTAAGCCGATAAGGGATAACAATTTTAAGAGGGTCTATGCCATTATGTCTCAGAGCTACATCACGCCCTTTCTCAATCAGTTCAGCCAATTGATCCATGGGTGTATAAACCCGTGGTATGCCTCCCAGAGAGGCATGCACTCATTGAAGGGGCTTCCCATCCTGTGTAAGGATGGATGTCATCAGGGTCTCACCAGGGAGTACCCATAAATCAAGATCTTTACTAGGGGTGTACCTGGCAAGTTGGGCTTGGTTCAGGGTATCCTGGACCTCATGTAAAATGTCCAGATGTTGAGGAGACAGGTGAATTAGTTCTGAAGGCTGTTTCCCTACTAGCAACTGAAACAGTGGTGTTAAAGTCTCAGTGGGAATAGGCATCCAGGCTTGTAGCCAATTAATTTCTCCTAATAATGTTTGTAGCTCTGTCAGGGTTACGGTGGGCTTGACAGCCAGATGTGGTTTTGAAGGGCTTACTCCTTTCAAAGAGAAGGTGGTTCCCAGAATTTTAAAGGGAGCAATAGTCTGTATTTTATCAGTGGATACATAGAGTTGCCTGTCTGTAGACATTTCTGAGTAACCTTATATAACTCTTCTAATTGTTGGGGGCTCAGATTGCCCAAGATTATATCATCCATATAAATGTACACAGTGGCATGTGGCAGCAAGTGAGCAAGCCCCAAAAGGTCTTCACATAGCTTTGGCAGAATGCTGGGCTATTGGCCATACTTTGGGGTAAAACAGTCCATTCATACCTCTCATCAGGCATTTTAAAGTTGGTGGAAGGTACAGAGAAAGCAAATTTTTCACAATCCTGATGTTGTAGAGGGATAGAGAAAAAATAATCTTTAATGTCTATAACTATAAGAAATAAATCTGAGGAAATAGCAGGGATCCAAGGCAGCTCCCTTAGGGGTCATTTTAGCATTGACTTTATGCAAATCTTGCAACATTTTCCATTTGCCAGAGGCTTTCTTAATAACAAAGACAGGTGTGTTTCATGGACTTACAGAAGGCCGGATGTGGCCCAACTGTAATAGTTCCTGCACAAATTCCTTTAAAGCCTGTAGCTTTGTCTCAGGCAATGGCCACTTCTCCACCCATACCAGTGCCCCAGGGGACCACTGGATAGCCAGAACCTGAGGGGCAGTGGCCCTTAGAATTGGGGATGAACCCAATGCTCTTTCTTTGGGTCCCCCCTGTGGTTGATATGGCAAGACAACCCTTGAGGTGCTGACTCAGGAAGCCTATCAGACTCTTCAAGATCCAAAAGGTCATCATAAAAGGCCTTGCTATCAGTTGTTATGCAGGCCTGTGCATCCCCCAAAATATCTTGTCCTGTAAGGTTGGAGGATAACCCTGCCCCCACCAGGGGTTGCACCTCCCCTTTAGCTCCATCTGCATTCTGCCAGGTGAGCCATTCTCAAGTCTCCTCTGATGGGGTGTATCCTCCCACACCTAGGATTTGGGGCCCAGAAACTAGATGCCATCGTGATGGGACCTCCTCCTTTCTAAGAATGGTTCTATCAGCCCCCGTTTCCACTAGGCAGTGAAACCTCCTGTCACCTATTTCAAGATCCGTCTTGGGCCTTACACCAGGGATAATAGGGACTGTCCAATTCACCATAGGTTTTTCTCCTCTTCCAATCCCTCCCCGATGGCATTGTAAATGTAGCCGATCATGGGGAAGTCCTCCTTTTGTCAATGGGGCTGGAGGCTGCCCCCCCTCACTTAGTTTAAAGGCTTTTCTTCAATATCAAATCTGGATTTACATTCCTTTTGCCAATGGAGCCCTTTGTGACACCGGGGACAGGGTTAAGGCATGGGTCA
>NW_008336391.1:726560-747286 GCF_000622305.1 Nannospalax galili
AGTGAATTGCTCCCTCAATGGGCCTGGAGATTATTTTCGTTTTAAGCTCTTCTCTACTCTGTCTATAAACTCATAGAGGAGTTTACCAGGCTTTTGATTAATCCCTGCAAGGGGGGATTCGGTAGGCCCCTCGTCTAATTTTCTCCAAGCATTTAATCCTATGACCCTGACCTGTTCTGTATCATGGGGTGGAATGCCTGACTGTTGCTCCCCTGTGGCATAACGGTCACTTGAACCAGTCAACATCCCAAAAGTAATGGGGACCGGTGGGTTGGCACTTGCATTCCTCTCAGCCTGTATCCTGCATTCCTCCTTAAAGAGGGCACACCATTTAATATATATAGGGCTAGGAAGGACTGCTTTGGCGAGGTCCAGCCAATCCTTTGTATTACTGCTGATGAGCCAAGCCTTGGAGGAGAGTATCTACCCAGGGTGATCCCGTGCCATCCTCAGCCACTGCCTTTTTAATTTTTTTAAATCCTTCGCCTCCCAGGGATACCAGGGGTCAGGGTGCGTGCCTCCTAGGTTTACATTAATAAGATATGCTTCTACCTGTGGCCTCACAGAAGCCTCCTGAGCGGGGCCAGAATCCTGGAAATGAGGACAGTTTTCATGGGTTTCAGGAAGCCCTGAAGCTGGCCAGGGCATGCCCTAGGTGCTTCTTGGTACTTTGGCTGCTTTTGGATCCACTTCTGTTGCATTTCTGCCTTCTTCCTCAAACACTTCCCATGATTCCCATGCTGGGGTTTCTGAAGGCTCATCAGGAGGTGGCACTGAGGGCTTAGGGCTCTTGGGCTGAAAGCATGCTTTTGAGGCTGAAATAATAGGGTAGAACTCCAGTGGTGGATCAGCCCCCAATTGAACCTCCCTTTGTTGAGCTAGACATTCCACGTGTTCCCATGTATCCCCAGTAAAAACATTAGCCCCAAGTAGCCAGGGAGCCAAATGAATCACCTCTATCCAAACCTTTTGAGCTATGGTATATGACAAATCCAATCCCCTGCTTTTAAGCATATCTCTCAGCACTTTAAGCTCTGGGTCTTCAAACTTAAAAATTGCATTACCCATTTTTTAGGGTCTTGCTTACCCCGAACCTCTATTGGCCCCAATCTGTTTTACGTCTTTCTTACTTCTTTCTTTTCTTCTTTTCACCTTCCTTTAAGCCCCACGTTGGGCGCCAGACCCGGGGGTTTGAACTATCGACCCCTGGTGAGGTGAGGATTGGGGATTAGTAAGCATGCCGTTCACCAGCCCATGCTGCCCCCATTACCCGGGGACACTCAGACACAACGGGGAGTCTTAGGCAGAGACTCATTTATTGCAAGTGTTCCAATGCTTATAAGGGCACCTGGAACTCCCCCCCCCGAGGGTGTATCTTAAGGATGGTCACACACTGATCATGCACTCCTCAGCAGTGCGGAAGTATTCTTCAGACTTTCAAAGCAAGCCAGGCCACGCCCCCAGTAACTTCTTTTCGGACCTATGCAAGGTGGGGCCTTTAGGTCCTCACAGTAATTACTTTAGTAACTCTGTATTCTTAAGTATTGTGATGGTTTGAATGAGAAGGCCCTCATAGGCTCCAAGTATTTGGACATTTTGTTCCCAGTTAGTGGCACTGTTTTGGGAGGTCCTAGAAGGAGTGGCTATTCTGGAGGAAGCACGTCATTGGGGCCTGGCTTAGATAATTCTTAAGCCTTGCTGGATCTCCAGATGCTCTCTTGCTTCCTGTCCCTGCTTGAAGATATGAGTGCTTAGCTTCTGCTCCTCCTCCAGCCACCTCTGCCACCATGCCTCCCTGCCATGATGGACTCTTACCCGTTGGGACTATAAGCTTAAATAAACTCTTCCTTCTATAAGTTGCTTTGGTCAGTGTTTCTATCACAGCAACAGAAAAGTAACTAATACAAGTATACACCCTCATATTCAAATGCGCTTTGTTATATTATTATGCAACTATCTCGAGTTAAATCTCAATTATATTTTGTAGATACTAAATTGGAAGTAAATGGATTTTGATTCTTTAGTTTTGTTTTCATATTTGAAGTCAATTGAGATTTTTCTGTCACTAATACTTTTGAAGGAACTAGTTGTTTGTCTATGGACAAATACCTTTTTAAAAAATCCCTAATTTAGGCTGGGTATGGTCGCACACGCCTTTAATTCCAGCCCTTAGGAAGCAGAGGCAGGCAGATCTCTGTGTGTTCAAAACCAACCTGGTCTATATAACAAGTTCTAGCCTAGCCAGGGATGCATAGTGATAACTTTTCTCAATAAATGAAAAAATAAAAAACAAAAACACAAAACCATAATCACTTTCTTTTATACCTACATTTCATTATGAATTGCTGTTATCTGTCATATATATATATATAAAATATCAAATGCTTATAAAGTATAATTATATAATAGCAACTGCTTATATAGTATAATTATATGTTCAACTTTTCATCAAATCAGAGGTAATTAGCTGTTCATTGAATAATCATAATTGTAACAGTTTATATCTATTGAAAAGTGTTAGTATTAACTTTTCATGCAGACCAAAAAAATCCATCTCAAAATCAAGCTAGCTTACTCTTGGGAAACTGACAGACTGATATTCATATGGAGATGTAAGAGACTTAGACTAATTAAAACAGTCTTCAAAAAGGAATATGACTGCGCAGGAATCATACATTCTTACTTCAAAACTCCACTGCTGAGATGGAATAGTCAAGCCAGGGTGGTACTGATACAGGATAAATGAACCTCTCAGTATAACAAAATTAAGCATCTAGAAATAAATTCTAACATTATTGTTCAATTGATTTTGAAAAGGAGAGCAAATCAATGAAGGCGTCTATACAACTTGATATCCTTATGTAAAAAGATGGACTTAAACACATATAAAATGTGAAATATAAGTAACAACGAGTAGATTATGGACCTGAATGTAAGATCTAAAAGTAAAACACATGCATACCTCTGTGCCATTGGGCTGGGGTATGGTTTCTTAGATTACACTGAAAACAAAGGACGAAGAGAAGGTTGATAAATTGAATTTAATCAAAATTGAAGGCTTTTGTGTTGAAAGGACACTAGCAAAAAGTAAAAAAAAAAAAAAAATGGCCACAGACTGAGAGGGAATATTTACTCATCCTATAACTGATAAGGGGCTTGAATCTGGAGTATATGAAGAACTCTTACAACTCAACAAGCAACCCAATTAAAAACTTGGCAAAAGATCTGAATAGGCAGTTCTTCAAAGAAATCTGGAAATGGCGAATAAACACATGAGAAGATGCTTAGCACCATTAGTCCTTAGGGAAATGCAAATGAAAACCACAATGAAAAAGTACTTCCTACCAGCTGAGTGGTATAATAGAAAAGACAGACACAATTGTTTGTGTGCACAAGAGAAACTAGAATGCATATGTTCTGGTGGGTTTATAAAAGTTTCAGCCATTCTGATAAAAAGTTTCAGTTCCTCAAAAGGTTAAAATATAGAATTATCGTAGGACCCAAGAATTTATTCTAAATACCTACAAAAGACCTATGAAAACATATACTTTATACAAACACTTGTTTGCAAGTTTTCATAGCAATTATTGTTTATAATGGGTGAAAAGAGGAAACAACCCAAATACTTATTGATAGATGAATGCAAAAACTAATTATGATATAGTCAAATGAAGCAATATCACTTTCTTAAAGACCAACTCTCTCTCACCCAACAGTGATCAGCTGCTAATAGTTCCTTGGCCAAGTGGGGTCTTCTGCCCATTTCCCCAGTTCTATGCTTTTTAAAATGTGATTGAGTTTGCATGGGTCTTGTGCATGCTGTCACCATTCCTAGGAGCAAGTTCCCAGGAGCCTGTAAGACTGTTTTCTTATGGTCATGTATCATCCCTGGGTCTTACAATCTTTCCACCCCCTCTTCTGCAATGGTTCCTGAGCCCTGGGTGGGTGATGTTTAATATAGGTGTTCTACTCAGGGACACCTATAAGTGACTCTGCAGTCTCTTATTCTCTACACTTGGATCAGTTGGGACCTTCTGTCTTCATTGCCCTCTGTTGCATGAGGAAGCTTCCTTGATGAGAGTTGAGAGATGCATTGGTATTCTCTTTATCACTTGTTCCACTATGTTCCACAAGTCTTAGGTGTAGGGGTTCCACTGTTGATGTGCCACTTAGGGTGGGGCATCTCACAGACATTTATTCTCATTTGACCAGGTGTGGCACTCTGTATTAGAAACTCTTTTATTACTCTTTCCATTTGTTATCTACCTGCTGTTGGTCACTAATGTCCTGACTTCTAACATAAATGAGAATTCCAAGTTTTCTTTTCTATTTTCTTTTTACTAACTATAAATAGAATAACAGCATATATACACGTTAAACATTAGAAACTATTTTTCTTTTATGTCTATGAATGTTTTGCTTGCATGTATGTAAGTGTACCACATGCATGAAATACCCGTGGAGGCCAGAAAATCGTCCTGGATCACCTTTATCTGGAGTTATAGATGGTCTTGAGCCACCATGTGGGTTTTGGGATATGTTTTACTCTACCGATACACTCTACTGTTAATGGACATTTAAGGAATGTCCAGTTTGTGGTAATTGTGACCATTTCAATATATATTTTGAGTGAATATGCAGATGCATTTCTACTGATTTTGTACCTGGAAGAAGAATTGCTAAGCCTTAGATTAGGCATATATTCAGCTTTACCTGACTCTGTCAAATTGTTTTCCAGAATGCACCTGCTCACTCGTTACCATAGAGCTCGTGAGTTCTCAGTGTTCTAGCCATTTTGTTATCTTCTCAGTATTTTCATTTTAGACATTCTTGTGCGTGTGTAGCCATGTTAGTCCATTCAAGATGCTTTAACATTATATTGGGTTAGGAACAACAGAAGGTGTTGCTCACAGTGCTGAATCAAGATAATTGAAGACCAAGATGCCAACAGAATTGCCTGCTACTCCTGGCTGGTGAGTTACTGCTGCATCTCCACTGGGCAGAAGGGAATACAGCACTTTTGGGTGTGTCTTATAAGAACATAATTCTGTTCATGAAAGTGGAGTTCTTTTGACCTAATTATCTTTCAAAGACAAACTTTCTAATTCACCTTTGTAACTAGATTTCAACATTAGAATTTGGGGAAAGAAACACTCATACCATACCTCTAAGCGCATCAAATAATACCATTTTGAAATGGCTTCTCAGTGGTCCATATTATAAATTCTAGATCACTTCACTTTTGATTAGGCCAATGTTCTGTATGAGTTTTTCCTTCATTCTTCTTCCTTACATGTGAATTCTTCTTTCCCATCATGTATTTGTAGATGAAATATTTAATTTTAAATCTGAGTTTGACTTTTATTCTATGCAAGATAAAGTTTCACTGCCTGCTATGAATAAATTAACAGTTGTCTGGGTGAAATGAGAAAGTTTGTTTAATGCTTTTGAGATATTGTGACAACTATTTTACTGATGTAAATGATTTGGATAGTCTGTATGGAGAATGAAAATCAAAATAGTTTTGAATTTCAAGTGTGCAAATTTACTGATGATGACTACCTAAAGTTAATTACCTAGTAACATCTGTATGTGTGATAATTGGTCCATGTCAAATAACAGCTAAATAAGAATAAAAAAGGATAATATCAAAACTTTCTAATTTAGACTAAGCGAGAGACGTGTTAACTTGAATGCTATAAAGTTTTTATGCTTTCTAAATGCATACAGCACATAATTTTTACATAAGGTATTTTCCAACGATCTTTTAGGAATTTGTTGTAGGAAATGACAAAAGTAAATCATAATATATAACTGAGGACTGATAAGATTATCAAGAAAATATACACATTTTCTAGCTAGTTAAACATAAACTTTGTAGTTCTATGTAAGTTAGAAATTCGCTTACTGTACCATTTCCCCTTTCCCCTAGCCTATCTCAGATCTATAATGAATCCAGAATGAGCCAATCATGAATTAAATATAAATGTTTTTCTTCTTTGAACATTTCATACATATGTGCAATGTATATTGGTCTGAGAATAACTGGTTGTGAGAACCCAACAACAGATGGAACCTCTTGGTCTGTCCTCTATCACCACCCAGACTCAGAGAACCTCATAGAGGAGGAGGGGCAGAAAGAATGTAAGAACTGGAGGATGGAGAGGGGTGCTGTGAAATGCCATCTTCTGGACATGATATGACCACTGTGCACATGAACCCATGACACCTGTTGGTTGCCAGCACAAGACCTGAACAAGATGAAGCTAGTTATCCAACAATGTCTTAATAGAATTTTGATTTATCAAGAGTCTCAAGATTAAAATGAAAATCATCCAAATAAACTTGCATATCAAGATATTTATCGAAGGAGATAACATGTGTATGTAACTTCCACAAATCAGTTACCATCATTATACATTGCATAAACTGCCAACTGATATGATATCATTAATGATATAGTTCTAGGTAGTCATCATATTTAAACTCCATTAACAATACTGTCCATCTTGTGGAATCTATTCTTAGCTGTCACTCAAAAGGAAAGTAGTGTAAATATTAAAGATGGTTTTTCATGCACAGAATGGGATTCAACAACAGGGCCATACTACTATAGGATGACTGAGTCTCTGATTCTCAAATAGGAACCATCATGGATCTTTCTATTTACATATCCTTCAATGGTGTATAAGGATGCCCTTGCAATAATTAATTAGACAAATTCACACTCCTTTTAAAAGTTATTTATTTAATAACCACGTGATTAGAAGAAGCATTTCATTACAGCATTAACGTATTCAATAACAATTTCCAGAGCAAAGATGCATCTCTTTCAAAAGTGGCTGTAATTTTTGGATTCACAATTGAATTAATACAGTTATACAATATTTAACTCAGTATAAACCCTATAAGACATAAAATTAGAATGAGGTTTTAAACTTTAAAAAACATCTCTATTTAATTTTAAAACATACTGCTTCATACAGAAAAAATGATTTTTAATGCTAATAACACATGTTTGGACATGCACCTCTAATCTCTATGTATCTGATTATTACTAGTCACAGTTGGTTACTTTTTGAGATCCTTGGCACCTAAGCATGGATATAAAGTCATCAGGTAGATTTCAATGGTAATGTTTTTCATCTCTACTAAACATGAAGCAAATTTTTATGCTTCTTCCTCAAATATAACTAATTTTTTAATTTATTGATTTTTTTGGTGTGTGTCTATAAGACAGAACATCCCAAACAATCTTTTCATCTATATACCCACATCCCAAATGGCACCCTCCCATAGCCCCCTCCCCAAACTGGAGCCCATATACTCTGTCATCCCTGTTACTGTCCACTGTGTTGTCAGTGCCCCTAGCTGTTCCCCAGTGCTTGTCCATCCTCTGAATCTAGTCAGCCTATCTAGAGTTCCTTGTTTTGGGAAGATCAGCTCTTCCTTATTTAGCAGCAATCAGTTGCCAATATTCCTTTAGCTAAGATTGGGGTCTGCTGTTCATTTTCCCAGTTCTATGCTGGGTTACTGTCTAGGAGTCTCTTGGGCCACCCAGGCCAGCAACTCAAAGGAAGGTATCTCCTATCTGGCATTGTTTCTTCTTATGTAGCCTTTAGCTATACACATGGACTCTTAAAAATTATACTGATCACTTTAATCTTTGGTTATACTTTCCTTTTGGGTGTTTAAGACCATACAGCTGGCCCAGATAAACCAATTTATTTTTACTCTTAAGGTTGTTTGAGGATATGTTCCTCAGAGGTCTCATGGGCTTTGGAGGAGCCCCTGGCTCCTTAAAAAAATTTTTTTTAACCAGTTCTATCTATGTGAAGATAAGTCAAAGCCCTGCTCAACCGTGGCTGGCTTCACTTGGAAGCATGGAGGAAATGTTTCCTCTGTGTTGACCCTCCTCTTTGTAGACTGGACACTGGACTCATTCATAGACTGTCTCTTTTATACACACATCTCATTAATCATTTAATTTTTTTGTGTAGATTCCAAGATAGCTCCTAGTACCAACTCAGCATTTGACCCTTATTAAACAAATAATAGATATTTGTAATAATTCATCAATGTGTAGAAAATTGACCATTGGTAATTTTATAAGAAAGAGTTTTGATTGGTAATATATTTGGATTAATAGTCATAAGGCATGATAAAATGCTACCTCAGAACTGTCTATGAATTGGCCAGGCCGGAGTGGCACATCTATAATGCAACCTTTACACCTAAGGCTCATGGAACATAGAACAAGGGGTAAAGCAGAACACACTAATGAATCTCTCAGTTCTCATTAATGACACTCCCTCATGCAGCAGAGGGCGGGAACAGAAAAGGTGACAAATGGCCCAAGCATAGAGATCAACAGTCTGCTGAATGCTGGATCTTGGACAGGATCCCTTTATTAAACTCTACTCACCCAAGGCTCAGGGACCATCTCAGAAGAGAGGCTGGAAATATTGTAAGAGCCAGGGAGGAGATGCATGACCATATGGAAACAGAGTCCTACAAAATCCTGAGAACCTGCTCATATGATTCTATGGCAATAGTGTCAGCATACACAAGTCCTATGCAAACTCAGGCAGACAAAAACCCAGCATAGAACTGGGAAAATGAACAGCAGACTCCAATCTTATCTGAACTGATTGCTGCTAGGTGAAGAGGAGCTGATCTTCTGAAATCAATGGATTCTAGATAGGCTGACTAGACCTCAATGGATGGACTTTCACTGGGAAATGTCTGAGGCCACTGACTTGACACAGAGGGCCTTAACAGGAATGATTGAGGATATGGGCTCCAGTCGTGGGAGGTATGGGAGAGTGCCGATGGAGACGGGTATAAAGATGATTAAGACTGATTGAGATGTTCTGTATGAAATACACAAAAATTCAATTAAAAAGTTCTATTAAAAAAGGAAGCACATAAAATTAAGGTATCTAAACATTTGCTAGTGTTAGCCTTAGTTGGACACCTGCCTATAATTGAATCATATTTGCGTTGGAATACAAGCAAAATGTAGCCATTTTGAAATTCACTCAGAGCTGGTACCACTTAAGTTGATGGAGGTCAATTACCAATATTTTCTTTTCTAACAGCATTGTTTAGGGGAACAATGGGAGAAAAACATGTGAAGACCCTGAACGCATTGAGTTGTATACCTTATTTTATGTGTAGTTTCTCTAAGGGGAAATCATAAAAGCAGAAAATGATAATATCAGGCCTACTTCAGTGAAATAGTCTCTAAATGATAGTCTGGAAATTTTTTCTTTAGTAAGTAATACCATTTGAAATCATGGACTTCTTTTGCTGTGGCTCATCTTCACATCCTAGAAAAGTTATTTATATGCTGATGAATTTAATAGCTTTTGCCCTCATTTTTAGGCAAAACATCATTGAGTTACCTGGATGTTAGCAAGAAAAATTAAAATTCTGAAATGCTTCATTCAGGAATAGAAATTGAGTGTTTTATTATATTTTTTCTAATGAATAAAAACCTAGAAAGATGCATTTTTATCTATAGGAATCTTGTCTTTTATGTCTCAAGTGTGTTTTACTATTGCTTGGACACTATAATTTTTTTTATCTCTCCCTGTGTTCATAAATGCTTATTTGTATGCATCTATAACAAGATAAACACACCACAAGGCTTATGTATACCCATGTATCTATTAATTTCTTTTTTACTGATGGAGCTGGGATTTATACTAACACGTTTTAAAGGAGAACTGTATAGTACAGTGGAAAGAGTGTATGCACTTGACCTTGGTTATAGACCTGCTTCTGCTTCTGCTTGAAGCAAATCACTAAATATTTCTTTCTTATTCTTCACATTTGTATAAATGATTCAATTTGAAAAAATAACTTTTAAGATTAATTTTAAAATTCTTTTATGAAAGATGAAAATTGAATTGCTATAGGGAGGTTGAAATGCTTTATCCCAAGCATAGAATAGGTGTTGAGCACACAGAGCACACATTTGCTAAATGAAGGAATTTAAAGTGATGGTTAAGTTTACTTGTCAACTAGACTAGGCTTAGATGTTTGGCAAACATTATACTAGATGTGTTTAAGAGAATGTTTCTGGATGAGATTAACATTTGAATCAATCCTGAAGAAAGCATATTTCATAATGTTGTTAGTCTCATCTAATTAATTGAAGACTTGTACAGAACCCAAATTCTGAAAAAAATATATTTAGATTTCTCTCTCTCTCTCTCTCTCTCTCTCTCTCTCTCTCTCTCTCTCTCTCTATATATATATATACACACACAAAAACATATAAGATCTATACACACATAAAGACCTATAGAGTCAACCTTATGTCCCAAATGGTTTTCCATGTGGGTCCATCCACTGGAGCCTGATCAACCTACCAAGAATCTTACCTTTAAATGAGACCGACTTTCCCCCTCCCAGCAGCCATCACTCGCCAATAGCTCTTCAGATAGGGTAAGGGCTTCTTATCTACCATCTCATGTCAAAATTACATAAATAATTTTAAAAGACCCATAACAACCATGGAGATAGATTCAGTAATTAAACCTCTCCCAACTAAGAAGAGTCCAGGACCAGGTGGATATAGTGCAGACTTCTACCAAAACTTCAAATGAGAACAAATACCAATACTCCTCAGGTTATTCTATGAAATAGAAAAGGAAGATTCCCCGGGTTTTCTATAAGCCAGTATTATTCTAATACTAAAACCAGACAGAGACCCAACAAAAAAGAAAATTATAGGCCAATCTTGCTTAAGAATATAAACATAAAATTTAAAATGTTTGCATTTTTTATTTACTTATCATTTATTTATATTTTTTATGTCTTAGTGTTTTGCCTAGATGCATGTAAGTATACTCATGTGTGCAATACCCACAGAGCCCAGAATAAAGTGTCAGAGTCTCTGGATCTGGACAGACTGTTGTCAGACATCATTTGGGTGCTGGGAACCAAACCTGGGTCCTCTGCAGAAGCAACCAGTGCTCTTAACCACTGAGCCTTCTCTCCAGACCCATAAATAAGTAGATTTTTATCTGGATGCATTTTTGAATTTTTTAAAGAAATAGATTCAGATAAAGGTAAGACATAAGACTACCCAATCTCAGTCCTATAATTGGAGTCAATTTCCTCCAGTGTTACATAATAGCAGTAATGATTATCATTGCCATTGCCATTCTAACTTCACAATGTTATGAGATTTAGATTCAGTACCAATGTGATGAGCTGATGCTCAGTATTCCCTTAGTTTAGTGAAGCCCATCTATGTTTCTTGTTCTTGTTACATGAGGACTGTGGATTATCTGAGGTGGTTATCTAAGATTTCATTTGACTTATTTGGGCTCTGCTAGGTCCCATGTGTCCTCTCACTCTGGGATTTGTGTTAAAGGAGGACTCCATGACATCCTATTGTCATTGTGAAGAGGAAACTAGATTATGTGAAGGTATTTAAAGCATGTGAAGTGTATCTGGTTCACTTAGACTTTATTGGCCAAATGTAGGTACATGGCTAAGCACCAAAATCAATGGACAGGAGCCTGGCATGACTGAGAAGAGAGAGCAAATATTTATAAATAATTTGATCTACCACAAGATAGCATACATATAAATTATGCAAAGCCTTTAACACAATACCTGGCACAGAGAACTTGTATAGTGTTTTAGTAACTGCATTAGAACAGCAGTAATAATGCTAGTGGATAATTGGATAGAAACATAGATGATGAAGCATTTCAGTATGCTGGGATAGTACAGCATCATAAGAGAGGAGATCCTGGGTCAGTCATTCGGGGGAGAAAGAGCAGAAAGGGGCTTCACCTGGGAAGAATGTAATGAACAGTGATACAGAAGGGGAGGACGCCAGAGCTCAGGTAGACATAGAGTTCCCAACCCTTCCTGGAAGTGAATCTCATGCTTAACCAGACATTGCACTTATGATGACCTCAGCTGCAAGTAACTGAACATTTAACTAAAAGCAATTCAAGTAACAAAGTCAAAGAATGAATTGTCTTACCTAAGAAGAAGTCTGGAAATGGAGAATTTCAAGATTCATACACTATTACAAGGATGCCTTTCCAATGTAGGGCTCTGCCTTTCCATCCTGCTTCCCCTGGTCTGGTGACCTCTGTTCTCAAGTCTCTCTTCTTGTGCTCCCAAGGTAGATTCTGCAACTCCAGTTATCACATCCTCACTGAGCAGCATCCAAATGCGGGATGTGAGTTTCTTGTTTTGTATTTGTTTTTATCAGGCTAAGAAACGTTTTTTTCAGGCTCCCGTTGAGAGCTTAATTACTTTGCCTCACTACTAGAACTAGCTCAGATGTCCATCCCCAAGTTATCACTGGCTAACAGGAGTGGAGCTACATGATTAATTTAGAGCAATAATGAGTCTAGTGAAATTTTCATCTCAAAAAATTTCTTCTAGAAAAAAATTAAATCAATATTTTCCCAGCAAAAAGGCTGTCAGGCCACTAATGATATCTACTATACACACATACAGGATTAGTGTTTTATACTCCATTTCAAATGTTTGGGGTGGACGAACATCTTAGCAGATACTATCTTGACTTTAGTAACTTACATAAATTGTCTTTAAATAACATCTGGTACTAAGTTATTCTTGATTATTGAAAACAATGCTCAACTTTGTGGAGATCATTTGCATATTTTAGTAACAAGAATCAGAATATTGGGTCTAGGGATTTAGTTTTATCTGGTTTGTATTATAAACTGAAAATGGACTTCATAAAATGTTATATTTGTTGTCTTCCCTTATTTCCCAATAATTACCCAGACTAAATATGTCACCAATACATTGGTTTTCTGTGGCAAACCTTGACACTGACTACAATTTCCTTGAAGAAAATTCCTTAACCCTTTATAAATGTAAAGTGTCCTTCCTGAAATACCTTTGTCTATGCTCATGCAAGGCCAATTTGAACATTTGATTGGTCTGTAACTTTTTTGAATGGAATGCTGTTCTGTTCATAGGCTGATCCATCACAGCCAAATGAGTAAGTTTATTAAGTCTATAGCAAACAAAAGAATAAGCAGCAAGCATCAGACAAACCGCAGAACATCAGATGAGGCACTTGCAACATCTAGGAGAAATGACTGAAGAAGCCCTGCTTAACAGTCAATCTGGAGTCCCCATTTACAGATCCAGCAGAGCATCTTCTCCACAGATGAGACTTTTCATTTCCAGCACAGACTTTTTTATAGCATGGGATAAACAGTAGTGACCACTGTTGCAATTGCTTTACCTTCTACCTGTACTTAAGGGTACAATACTCTTGGCCTATTTGCTGTTCTCTGTTCTCCCTGTCACAATGTCAAGGGGCCAGCCTGCTTCAGGAAAAGGAGTCTTGGAGGACAGGAGCTAAACGCTCATAAGCCTGAGGCAAGAGGTTCACCTTGCTCCTAGTGTCCACCCTCCAGAAGAACAAATGACACATAACAATTTACTAATATAATTTAGATTAGAGATACCCATTATGAAGAATAATGTCACAGTGAACATTAAAGGCTGACAAAATGTGTGAGTCAATACACACACTCAGACCTCATAATAGAATATTAAAGCTCAATTTACCCATATGAAAAAAGTGGAATTTCAGAAGCAAAAGGCAAAAATTCATCACTTTTCTCCATTCAGTGCTAAAAGTCAAACAATGTGGTATGATTACTCACAGGTTAATCTACTCTGTTTATGACACATTTCAATGCCCACACATTTTTCAGTCTTCATGATCTTTGCTCATATATTTGAGTTAATTATAGTTGCTATTCATCAGCATATTAGAAAACTTTTATCACTTTTACCCGTGTCTCTCATTATAAACTTTTTAGCTCCCATTTCTGTTGCCTAATAGAATTAAAATCACAAAATTGAGCAGAAAGCAGAAAATCAGGAAAGATGAATCACTGGAGAACATCTGACTAAAGATGCAAAAACAGTGAGACTTCAAGTGGTGATTTTAGTGGGTGGATCCTTTGACAAGGAGGCCTTGGTAGCCACAGATATGGATGAAAAGGACGTAGATTAGACAGCATAGTTGTTATTTTCTGGGTAGATTCTCTCTTTTTCCATTTCTAATTGATAATACTGAATTTTAAAGCTTTGGACAAATAGAGTGTTCTTTAAATATCTTATGTCAGTATTTATGGCCTATATAAATATATCCTGATTAAAAAACAAACAAACAAACAAACAAACAGGGAAGAGTGGGCCAAGAGATTTTTAATTCATTTAAACTTACCAGTACCCAAATAATGTATCCCCACCAAGTACCAACAGTCTTCTGGAGGAGTACAATGAGAATCCCCTAGAGATAACACAGGACATGGAATTCAAAAGAACAATAATAAACATGATAAAATAATTCAGTGAATTTAAATGCACAAAGATATCAAAGAACTGAAAGAAGACAGGGATAAACTTCTGAATGAAATATTGAAGAATACTGAGGCTGAAATGAAGAAGGAAGTGAAGCACTCAGTAAGCCAATTAGAAACAACAAGAGGAAGCCTCACAAATAGGATGAATGAAATGGAAAACAGAATATCAAGAATTGAAGATAAAGTGGACTAATTAGACCACTCAAGCAAAGATTATGAAAAATTTAAGAAAACACAAGAATAGAATATGCAGGAATTGTGTGACACCATAAAAAGACCAAACTTACGAATCATAGGCATACAGGAAGGAGAAGAACAGTGATTTGGACCAGTACTTCAACAAGATTATAGAAGAAAATTTCTCAAAATTAAAGAAAGACATGCCCATACAAATACAAGAAGAATATAAAACACCAAATAGATAGGACCAGAAAAGAAACTTTCCACTGCACATCACAGTAAAAACACTAAATGTACAGGACAAAGAGACAATACTGAAAGCTGCAAAAGAGAAACAAGTCACATATTAAGGAAAACCCATCAGGATTACAGCTGGCTTTTCAGTGCAAACTATGAAAGCCAGAAGAACCTGGACCAAAGTATTCCCAGCTTTAAATGACCACAGATGCCAATCCAGATTACTATACCCAGCTAAAATGTCTAGTATAGTTGAAGGGGAAAGAAAACTGTAGTTGAAAGGGAAAGAAAAATCCTCCATGATATAAATAGGCTGAAAGAATTCATGTCCACAAAACCAGCCTGTCAGACAGTTCTTGAAGCAATACAAAGAGCTGAAGAAAGGAACAACTATATCCAAGGGGTTAGAGAAAGAAACTTAAAGAAGGTATAACTATGGAAATGTACAGATACACCAAGAATATGAACAGAAATAAAAATAGGGAAAGAAAAATCCTCCATGATATAAATAGGCTGAAAGAATTCATGTCCACAAAACCAGCCTGTCAGACAGTTCTTGAAGCAATACAAAGAGCTGAAGAAAGGAACAACTATATCCAAGGGGTTAGAGAAAGAAACTTAAAGAAGGTATAACTATGGAAATGTACAGATACACCAAGAATATGAACAGAAATAAAAATGACAGGAATCAATAGATATTTTTCATTAATAATTTTAAATATCAATGGACTGAACTCCCCAGTCAAAAGACACAGACTAGTTGAATGGGTTAAGAAACAAAACACATCTTTTTGTTGTCTGCAAGAAACACATCTAACTTTCAAGGACAGGCACTATCTTTAGATGAAAGGATGGAAAAATAAATATACTATGTGAATGGTACTAAGATAAAAGCAGGCACTGCAATTCTAATATCTGACAAAATAAACTTCAAACTAAAATTAATCAGCAGAGATAAAGAGGAGCACTTCATTCTGATCAAAGGAACAACTGACTAAAAAGATATTACAATCATGAATATATATTTACCAAACTCTGGTGCGCCCAACTTCATAAAAACAACACTACAGGATTTTAAGACCCAGATTAATCCCAATTCATTAATAGTAGGGGACTTCACTACCCAATTGCCTCCATTACATAGGTCAACAAGACAGAGAATTAACTGAGAGACATCTGAGTAAAAAAGTACCATACATCTAGGAGTCCCTTTGGCCACCCTGGCCAACAACTCAAAAGAAGGTATCTCCTATCTGGCATTGTTGCTTTTTATGTAGCCTTTAGCTATGCATATGGACTCTTAAAAAATTATGTTGGCCCCTTTAATCTTTTGTTATACTTTCCTTTTGGGTGCTTAAGGCCATAAAGTTGGCCCAGATAAACCAATTTATTTTTACTCTTAAGGCCGTTGGAGGATCTGTTCCTCAGGGGTCACATGGGCTTGGGAGGAGCCCTTGGCTCCTTTTACCATTTCCACCTATGTGAAGACAAGTCAAAGGTTCTGCTCAACCATGGTTGGCTTTGCTTGGAAGCATGGAGGAAATGATTCCTCTGTGTTGACCCTCTTCTTTTTAGACTGGACACTGGTTCAAGTCTATCTGGTGGAGTCTCCTCAGCCTCCTGGATCAAGAGGACAGGTGACCTGTTATAGGACATTTTTAGAGAATCTCATAGTCCCCTGGAAATAGTCAACCTAGGAAGGCTAGGAGCAAAACGTGTCCTCTTAGGCAAAGACCAATTGTTCTCAGACAAACATTACCTAGACATATATTTCTCAATCTGCTATGTATAATTTGTCAGTAGTTGGTGGAGTAATATGGTTCCCTCTGGGTTTTTAAAACTAGCTAGGCATTATTTATCTCTCATTGTCTAACCCTCTGCCTTGGTTTCCCCATTTAGAGTTTTGCCATTTTCCCCATTTCTCCCTTGATAATACCCTTCTCCTATGGTCCCACATCTCTTGAGCTCCTTCTTTCCCTTTATCCCATAGGTTCCTTGTAGAACCTTCCTTCTACCCTCCCATTTAAATAACCCCATTTTAATCCATATCTCCTTTATTAAACTTCACCCATCCAAGGCTCAGGGACCATCTCAGAAGAGAGGGCAGAAAGATTGTTAACAACCAGGGAGGATATGCATGACCATATGGAAACAGAGTCCTTCAAGCCCCTGGGAACCTGCTCATATATTCAATGGCAATAGGTGTCAGCATATACAACAAGTCCCATGTAAACTCAGGCAGACAATAACCCAGCATAGACCTGGGATAATGAACAGCAGACCCCAATCTTATCTAAAGGAATATTGGGAACTGATTGCTGCCAGATGAAGAAGGGCTGATCTTCCTAAAACAAGTGACTCTAGATAGACTGACTAGACTCAGTGGATGGACTTGCACTGGGAAACAGCAGGAGGCACTGACAACACGGTGGACAGTAACAGGGATGATAGAGTATATGGGTTCCGGTGGAGGAGTGCATTATGGGAGGGTGCCAGTAGGTATGGGGGTATAGAAATAATTAAGATGGTTTGAGATGTTCTGTATGAAATACACACAAAAAAATCAATAAGAAATAAATCAAAACAAAAAAGAAAAGATGACTGATATCTCTTATGAGTACAGACATAAAAATCCTCAACAAAAGATTAATAAACCAAATCCAGCAATATATAAATGGCTTTAGACATGTCAAAAGGGGATTTATCCCAGAAATTCAGAGTTCATAACATATGAATATCAGTGTGTTACTCTGTTAATAGCATAAATGATTGAAACCACATGCTCACCTCAATTTTAATTTGCATTTCCCTAATTATTAGTGATATTGAACATCTTTTAAGATGTTTCATAGCCATCTTTACTTCTTTTTTTGAGAACTCTCTGTTCAGCTCCTTAGCCCATCTTTTAATTGGGTTACTTCTTGTCTTGATTTTCTGTTTTTTGAGTTCATTATATATCTGGGTATTAAACCTCATCAGATGTGTCACTGGTGAAGATTTTCTCCCATTCTGTGGCCCATAGAACAGAGAAAATGAACAGCAGACCCCAACATTATCTAAAGGAATATTGACAACTGATTACTGCTAGATGAGGAAGAGCTGACCTTCCCAAAGCAAAACAAAGACCTCTAGATAGGCTGACTAGATTCACCAGATGGACAGGTAGTGGGGTTGGCTGGGGGTGTGAACAACACAGCAGACAGCAGCAGGGATATCAGAGTATAAGGGCTCTAGTGGGGGGAGGAAGGCTATGGGAGGGTGCCATCTGGGAAATGGGAGTATAGTTGAATAAGATGGTTTGGGATGTTCTGGGTGATACACCCCCCCCCAAAAAAAATCAACAAATTTTAAAATATGTATTGTATTTGAGGAGGAAGCATGGAATTTCATGTCATGTTAATTAGTAGAGGTGATAAACAATACCATTGAAATCTACCTGATGACTTTATAGACATACACACACAAGGATCCAAGTACAACCGATTATGACTAATAATAGATACATACAGATTAGAGATGCATGTGCCAACATCTCAGTGTTAGTAGCAAAAGCAATGATTCTTTCTGCAAGGAACAATATATTCTAAAATGAAATGGAGATCTTTTTTAAAGGTTAAAAACTCATTCAATTTTATGTCTTACAGGGCTTATACTGAGTTCAATATTGTATAACTGTATTAATTCAACTGTGAACCTAGAAACTTACAGGCACTTGTGAAAGAGATGTCCTCTTGCTCTGGAGTGTGTTACTGAATATGTTAAAACTAATGAAATGCTTCTTCTAATTATGTAGTTATCAAAAATTAAAAAATATAATAAAAACATACCATATATCAAATGGGCCTAACAGACATCTACCAAATATTTCACCCAAGCACCCAAGAATATACTTTGTATTCAGCACCCCATGGAACTTTCTCCAAAATCGACAATATACAGGGGCACAAAACAAGCCTCAACAAATACAAAAAGAGTGAAATAATTCCATGCATTCTATCAGACCACAATGCAATAAAGCTTACAATATTTCCACCCAAGCACCAAAGAATATACTTTCTATTCAGTGCTCCATGGAACCTTCTCAAAAATTGACCATATACTGGAGCAAAAAACAAGCCTCAACAAATACAAATAGATTCAAATATTTCCATGCATCTATCACACCACAATGCAATAAAGCTTAAAGTCAACACCAGAAGAAACCCTAGTAACTACATGAACACGTGGAGAATAAACAACGCACTCTTGAATGATGAATGGATCAAAGGAGAAATGAAAAAAGAAAGGTATTCCTGGAACTGAATGAAAAGGACAGTACAACACAACAAAACCTCTGGGACACATTGAAAGCAGTCCTTAGAGAGAAGTTTATAGCTCTAAGTGCCTACATTAAAAAATCAGAAAGAACACAAATAAATGACTTAACATTGCAACTCAAGACACTTGAAAAGCAAAAACAAATGAAACCCAAACCCAAAAGACAAGAAGAAATAACAAAAATTAATGAGCAGAAATTAATGAAATAGAAACAAACAAAAACAATAAAAGAATCAACAAGTCCAAGAGCTGGTTCTTTGAAAAGGTAAACAAGATTGACAGACTGCTAACCCAGTTAACCAAAAGAAAGAAAGAGCACCTCCAAATCAACAAAATCAGAGATGAAAGGGGAAACATCACAACAGGCACCAAAAAGATCCAAAACATTATAATGGAATACTTTAAAAAGCTGTATGCTATAAAATTTGAAAACCTAAAAGAAATGGACAGGTATCTAAAAGCATGAGAACCACCAAAACTAAATCAAGAAGAGAGCAACAGCTTAAACAGACCCATAACACATAAGGAAATTGAAACAGTAATACAAAACCTCCTGACTAAAAAAACTCATGACCAGGTGGATTTAGAGCAGAATTCTACCAGACATTTAAAGAAGATCTACTTCCAATACTACTTAATTTATTCAAAAAGATAGAAATGGAGGGAGAACTTCCAAATTTCTTCTATGAAGCCAGCATCACTCTAATACCAAAGCCAGGTAAAGATACAACCAAAAAAGAAAACAATAGACCTATATCCTTAATGAACATAGATGCAAAAATTCTCAACAAAATACTTGGAAGCCGCATACAGACGCACATCAAAAAGATAATCCACCACGATCAAGTCAGCTTTATTCCAGAGATGCAGGGATAGTTCAATATATGTAAGTCAACAAATGTCATAAATCATATAAATGGGCTCAAAGACAAGAAGATGATCACATAGTCAATAGATGCAGAGAAGGCTTTTGATAAAATTCAACAAGCATTTATGTCCAAAGTCTTGAGGGAATTGGACTGGAGGGAACATACCTCAACATAATTAAAGCCATGTATAACAAACCCACAGTCAACACCATTCTAAATGGAGAAAAACTGGAAGCATTCCCATTGAAATCAGGAATCAGACAAGGCTGTCCACTATCTCCACTCCTTTTTAACATAGTGCTTAAAACTCTTGCAAGAGCAATAAAACAAGATAAGGAAATTAAAGGAGTTATAATTGGAAAAGAAGAGATCAAATTATCCCTTTGTTCAGACAAAATGATAGTATATCTAAGAGATGCCAAAAATTCCACCAGAAAACTCTGAGAAATGATTATGGCCCGCGGGGTCTGCAACCGTGTACCTGGATTGGGGAGTGGGGATGTATACAGGACCGGGCAAGAGACAAGAGAAATGGAGACAAGACAAGTTTCTGATCAAGTCTCGTTTATTGCAGCTCAAGCATGGGGTTAAATAGTGAATGAGAACAAGGGAGCAAGGAATGAGTAATCACATCAGTCAGAACACAGGGGTCCTGATGTACTTTAAGGGAGGAATCTATTGATTAACCGAGAACAGAGCTATTCACCTAAACTAGAGCAAGGCCATG